>NW_012267234.1:8956195-8958057 GCF_000151885.1 Dipodomys ordii
AGCTGAAGAGCTGAGGGACAGCGCCCAGGCCCAGAGTTCAGGCACCATGACCGGACCCCCCCAAAAAAAGGATTGTTTTCCAGCACTTGATTGGGAGAAAGGTTAGTAAATTCCTTTCTGAAACTACAGTGTGATGTAAAATTTTAAAATGTATGATCAGTTTAATTTGAAAACTTTGCTAACACACTTTGTTGAGCTGAGTAAACTAGCACTCAAACACATTGCCAGTGAGCATATAAATTGGTGTGACTACTAACAGTACAAATGCCTTTGATTTATAAGTCTTATTCTTTCTTTTTTTTTTTTTTTGTCGGTCGTGGGGCTTGAACTCTGGGCCCAAGTGCTGTCCCTGAGCTCTTCAGCTCAAGGCTAGCGCTCTACCACTAGAACTACAGCACCACTTCCGGTTTTCTGGTGGTTTATTGGAGTTAAGATTTTCACTGACTTTACTACCCTGGCTGGCTTTGAACGGCGTCCTCAAATCTCAGCCTCCTGAGTAGCTAGGATTATAGGCGTGAGTTGTCAGTGCCCGGCTCTTATTCTTTCTTTTTTTTTTTTGGGTCTGGTCATGGGGCCTGAACTCTGGGCCTGGGTGCTGTCCCTCAGCTGTTCAGCTCAAGGCTAGAGCTCTACCACTTGAGCCACAGCGCCACTTCCGGCTTTTTTCTTATGTGATGCCGAGGAATGGAACCCAGGGCCTTGAGCATGCAAGGCAAGTGCTCTACCACTGAGCCATCTTCCCAGCCCTCTTATTCTTTCTTGTACATGCAAATAATGAAGTATTTTGTCTGTAATTTCAAAAGGCTAGAAACAAGAGCTGGAGGTATGTCTTCCATGGTCATGTACCTGCCTAGCAACAGGCCTTGAGTTCAAACCTCAGTACCACCCAAAAAATTAAATAAAATAAAAAAAAACTGGGGGCTGGGAAGGTGGCTCAGTGGTAGAGTGCTTGCCTTGCATGTATGAGGCTCTGGGTTCTTTTCCTCAGCACCACATAAACAGAAAAAGCTGGAAGTGGTTCTGTGGCTCAAGTGGTAGAGTACTAGTCTTGAGCTGAAGCGCTGAGGGACAGCGCCCAGGCCCAGAGTTCAAGATCCCCGACCGACAAAAAACAAAAAATACCAAAAAAAAACAAACAAAACTGGAAATGACCCAAATAAGCATCAATAGGAAACTGCTTAACTTACGGTATATTTATGCCAAACTATGAGTACTGAACAGTGGAAAACTATGAAATTATAACAATGAACTAGGAGGTTCTATATTAGTAGTTAGTTGAAGCAATTTATTTAACCCATAACTATTTTTATCTCTCTAGCCACACCCTTGAGAAAGCAATAAATAAAAAAATACATAAGGGCATATTAATGGTATCTTGATAAAGTTGATTAAAAATAAATTATAATGGCTGGTGTGTATCTCAGTGGTAGAGAATATGCTTAGCAAGCAAGTGCCCTCAGTTCAAACCCCAGCATGTCCTACAAAAAAAGTACACTGAAGGCTAATTGACTCATCATGGAGACCTGTGGGTTACTTATCTTTAACACAGCAGATAAATGTCATTGACCGAAGGCAACTGGAACATTCCAAGGGCAAAGCCTTGATAAAGGAAACTTTGTGTGTATGGAAAAATGATTTTTCAAGGTAGCCCTTTGCCAAAAGATTAGAGGAAAAACTGACAATTGTGTAGTTGACTAACTTGATTATCTTCTTTAAAAAAAATTTTTTTTTTGTGTCGATCATGGGGCTTGAATTCAGGGCCTGGGCACTGTCCCTCAGCTCTTCAGCTCAAGGCAAACACTCTACCACTTGAGCCACAGTGCCATTTCTGGTTTTCTGAGTGGTTTGTTGGAGATAAGAGT
>NW_012267234.1:8958107-8968080 GCF_000151885.1 Dipodomys ordii
CACTTGAGCCACAGCACCACTTCCGGCTTTTTTCTTTTTTCTTATGTGGTGCTGAGGAATCGAACCCAGGGCCTCATGCATGCAAGGCAAGAGCTCTACCACTGAGCCACCTTCCCAGCCCTCTTCTTCACCTTTTTATTCTTGCATGAATGATAACATACTATGTTAATATATTTTTCCTTCTGTGTGTGTTTGTGTGTGTGTATGTGTATGTGTGTGTGTACTAGAGCTTGAACTCAAGGTCTTGGGTGCTGGTCATCAGCTTTTTCAAGGTCAGCACTCTATGATTACCAGCGTTTTGGTGGTTAATTGGAGATAACAGTCTCAGGGACTTTCCTGCATGAGCTGGCTTTGAACTTCGATTCTCAGATCTCAGCTTCTTGGAGTAGCTAGGATTACAGGCCTGAGCCAGAAGTGCCTGGCTCTAGGGGACTTTCTGAGATGGGAAAGTTCTATCTTGAGTGGCGGTTGCCTTAGTGTTTGCACTTGCTGAAACGCATTTATCTGTAGTCTAAAATGTAGAAATTTAATTTTATGTAAAATATGATTCACTTTTGAAATGAGAGAACTAGACTGTGGCGTCATGACACCTTTGCTCTCTGTGAATTACAATCATGCTGGCCATTTCAGTTCCTCAAACACACCACGCTTTTCCCCACACACTGGCTTTTTTTGTACGGGCATGCCTATGTGCGGATATTGGGGCTTGATTCAGAGCCTTGTGCTCTCACTTGGCTTTTCCACTCACAGCCTGTGCTCTACCAGTTGAGCCCCACCTCCACTTCTGGCTTTGTGTTGGTTTAGAGATAAGATTCACTGACCCACTGTAGTCAAATCTCAGCCTCTTGAGCAGTTGCGATTACAGGCATGAGTCACCAGCTCCCAGACCCAGTGTTTGTTTTTTATTTTCTTTTTTAATGTTTCCATTGCTTCTCTTTTACTGTTACTAGAGTTCTAGATTATGCCCCAGCTGTCTACTTTCTAGTGGTGGATAATATAATCTCAATCATTTTTAGCTTCTCTGCTTGAACTGGCCTCTTGAAATTAGAGGATTAGCTGGGTTTGGGAAATTTAAGGTTTTAAGAAATTCAGAAGCCAGGTGCCCTGGCTTATGCCTGTAATCCTAGCTACTCAGGAGGCTGAGATCTGAGGGTCACAGTTTAAAGCCAGCCCCGACAGGAAAGTGTGTGAGACACTTATCTCCAATAAACTACCAGAAAACTGGAAGTGGTGCTGTGGCTCAAGAAGTAGATCACTAGCCTTGAGCTGAAGAGCTCAGGGACAGTGCGAAAGCAAGCAAGCAAGCAAACATCAGCAAGGCGCCCCTGGCTCACACCTGTAATCCTAGCTACTCAGGAGGATGAGATCTGAGGATCACAGTTCAAAGCCAGCCCAGGCAGGAAAGTCCCTAAGACTTTTATCTCCAAATAACTACCAGAAAATCAGAAGTGGTGCTGTGGCTCAAAGTGTAGAGTGCTAGCCTTGAGCTGAAGAGCTCAGGGACAGTGTCCAGGCCCAGAGTTCAAGCCCCATGACGAAGGAAGGAAGGAAGAAAGAAAGAAAGAAAGAGCCCTTCAGTGGCAAATGGGTGGCAAGGATGGTAGAAGAGATTTGTGGTGTCCTGGTAAATCCTCAGGTCAGATTCAGCCTCAGTTCTCATTACAGTAAAAAAAAAAAAGTGTGTATGTTAGGGGTGGGGTGTGGGGTCGAAAGAAATGTGCCCCCACAAGTTTCTGAGAAGTTTGCAAACAATTGGAGTAATTAAACACTCTCAGAAGTAGCCGCTGGTGACCTTTTCACCGGGGGGAATGTGGGCTAAGCATGATATATTAAAAGAGAAGGAGCTGCTCTATTGAAGTTAAAAATAATCTTGTGTCACATGGCTAATTTGTTGGAATGCAGCAATCAAGGGCTGTGGGCAGAGGGAGAGCCGGAAGCAGCTGGGGACTTTGCAGACAGAGTGCATGCCCGGGGACCCTGTTTGCAGGAGCAGAGAAAGAGTGTCTCAACTTGCTTAGGGCACCTTATCTAAAAAGCCCATAAAAGGGGCAGGAAGAAGGGAAAGTGGGTTCAAGTTCAGAGCGGTGACCTTTGGGCTTATCAGACAGTGATGGAATGGGTCTGAACTGGTTACCTGAGCTGAATCACTCAGTGAGGAGAGAAGGCCTTCCAGTTCCTCTGCTTTGAATCTATTTCAAAAGAACACATAACCCCAAGGAGCCCTTTGATCCCAAATCCATGGGAAAAGCAATCTCTATAGGGTTTGAGAGAGGCAGAGGGGGGTGGAGGAGAGGGAGAAGAGAGAGAGAGAGAGAGAGAGAAAGCTCAGGGCAAGAATACAAATTAAAAGCTTGAGATATTCAAGGTTTTTTTGTGTTTTTTAAAAATTCTAGTAGTAGTATATATATATATTTTTGTTTTGTTTTGTTTTTTTGGGGTCCGGTCGTGAGGCCTGAACTCTGGGCCTGGGTGCTGTCCCTCAGCTCTTCAGCTCAAGGCTAGTGTTCTACCACTTGAGCCACAGCGCCTCTTCCGGCTTTTTATCTTATGTGGTGCTAGGAAATCGAACCCAGGGCCTCATGCATGCAAGGCAAGCGCTCTACCACTGAGCCACCTTCCCAGCCCATCTAGTAGTATATATTAATTTATACAGAGGTTTCACTATGGTATTTCTACACAAACTTATAATGTAGTTTGATCCAAGTCATCCTCTTTATTTTTCTTTTTAATTTTGAAATAGAAAAAAAAATTCTTAATCAAATTTCCGAATCTTCCATTTGAGGTGACAATTTTTTTTGTCTTTTTTGTCGGTCATGGGGCTTGAACTCTGGGCCTGGGCACTGTCTCTCCACTAGCTCTCTACTTCTTGAGGCACAGCACCACTTCCGGCTTTTTCTGCTTATGTGGTACTGAGGAATCAAACCCAGGGCCTCATGCATGCAAGGCAAGCACTCTACCACTGAGCCACCTTCTCAGCCCTTTTTATTTTGGTCAGTCATGGGACTTGAACTCTGGGCCTGGGTACTTCCCTGAGCTGTTCAGCTCAAGGTGCTCACCCTAACACTTAAGCCACAGGCCACTTCTAGTTTTCTGATGGTTAATTGGAGATAAGAGTCTCAAGAACTTTCCTGTTCAGGCTGGCTTTGAACCGTGATCCTCAGATCTTAGCCTCCCTAGTAACTAGGATTACAGATGTGAGGCACCAGCACCCAGCAGGAGACAGGTTTTTGAGCTGACTTGCTCAGTCATTCAAACCAACAAGTAACAGAGCTAGATTGAACCCCAGGTCCTTACAGGATTCAGATGGCCATGGTGTTAAATCCTGGCCTCACCAACTGAAGGACCCTTGAACAAGTTCCTAACTTTTCTCAGTAGTTTTAGTTTATTTTTTCACACTAGTACTAGGACTCAAACTCAGAGCCTCTTATGCTTGCTTCTTGCTTTGCTCAAGGCTGATAGTCTACCATTGGAGCTATAATTCTGCTTCCAGCTTTTTGCTGGTTCATTGGAGAGAAGAGTCTCATAATTTTTCTGCCTGGGCTGGCTTCAAACTGGGATCCTCACATCTCAGTCTCCTGAGTAGCTAGGTCTGCAGGCTTGAGCCGCCAGTGTCCAATGTCTCAGTGGTTTAGAATGTATAAAATGGCCTTAAAAATAGAATCCACCATCTTGAATTGCTTTAAGTACATATAACACCTAATAACCAACTGAAAGGAAATGCTTAAATTATTATGCCAGAGAGATATTTCCTATACAATCTTGCATGAAATTTGTAGTGCTTCTTGCAAATTAACTTTGCCTACTTATCCTCTTTGGGATTTTTTTCCTCCCTTTCCCACCTCTAGCTCCCATCCATTAGGTAAAGAGAAAAGGGGATGTTGAACTTGATCATAATCTGTCCCTTCTCAAGTGAAGCAGACACTTTTCTAGCATTTCCTGCATTCTAACACACCCATGTGTCTTGTTTTCTCTTCAACTATATGCCCGCTGGCTTGTCTTTTCACTATAGTGTCCAAATGCTGACAAGCAGAAACAGGGCCGAAGAGAAGAAGTAAGTACACTGCTCCAAAAGCTAAGGTGGCAGCCAGATCTGCCGGAGCATTTTGGAATACTTGATCGGATTCCAAGTTTATAATGGGCACTAGTGACAGAAGGAATTCTTAACTTCCAGTGGCAGTTTGGGCTCATAACCTGAGCACCTCTGTAGAGTGGAGGCCGAGTGGAGGCCGAGTGGAGTAGAGACAGAAGTTTTTCTCATACTGCCTTGAGAGGAAAAAAAAAAAAAAACTAAAGTTAGTAGTTCTCATAACCAGACAAAAGAATTCATTTATGACTGGATTCAACTGTTCAACAGTGTTCCCATGACACCTTTCTATGGTGTTGGGCTCCAGTCTTCTTTTCTACTTGGAAAAGGAAACAGCTACAATGAGGTCTAGCTTTTCTTTATTTTTTTTCTTTCCAGCATACCTTTTTTTGTTTTGTTTTGGGGGAGTGCTAGGATTTTGAACTCAGAGCTTGTGCTTGTTTGACATTTGTTTTACCACTTGAACCATGCCTTTGGCCTTAGTTTAGTATTCTTAAAATAGAAACCAGTAGTCTTTTTTACCCATCTCTTTAGTTCCCTTTCCCTGATTGGCTGTCTTAAAGCCTGTGCACATTCATAAAACAAGAGAGCCAAGAAGATAGGCTTTGCTGATTGGACAGCTTGAAACATATAGCCCAACCCTAACACCAAGGGGGTGGAGCACACTGACTGGCAGCTCTATCACTTTCAGGTCAAATAGAGGAGTCAGGTTTCTTCAAAGATGAGCTGCTTAAACCAGAAGGAAGGGAAAGGCTGGCAGATATGAACAATAAGTGCCCAAGTCTGCATCAGTGTCAAAATGCATTTTTCTGAGATAATGGTTTAGAGTTTGCTTCACACCCACTCCCCCAACCTCCAAAGTGTTCTACAATCCTAGAAATACAACTTTTGGAGAGGAAAGTCCTTCCTTCCATTACAGATATTCCCTGTGGTTGTGGAGAGCCTGTAACTACTACAAAGCTCCAGATCCTCTTCACTCTTTACACAAAGGGAAAGGGGAAAAAGGGGGTATTAGGAGAAACTGGGCTTGGGCCTCTAAGTGCCTTCTTCTTCTTGGGCTTTAGAGGTTACGGGAGGAATAGGAGGGGGTAGCTTGGTGCTGGAAACTTGCCTAGCATGAGCAAGGCCATGGGTTTGATCTCCAGCACTACCAAAAAAACAAAAAAGAGCCAGATGCCTGTGGCTCATGCCTGTAATCCTTCATACTCAGGCGGCTGAGATCTGAGCACTGTGGTTTGAATCCAACCTAAGCAGGAAAGTCTGCAAGGCTCTTATCTCTAATTAATCACCAAAAAGCCAAGCTCAAGCGGTGCAGCACTAGCATTAAGAGAAAAAGCTAGCCGGGCTCCGGTGGCTGATACCTGTAATCGTAGCTACTCAGGAGGCTGAGATCAGAGGATCACAGTTCAAAGCCAGCCTGGGAAGGGAAGTGTGTGAGACTCTTATCTCCAATAAACCACCAGAAAACTGGAAATGGCCCTGTGGCTCAAGTGGTAGACACTAGCCTTGAGCTGAAGAGCTGAGGAACAAGCGTGTAGGTCCAGAGTTCAAGTCACATGACTGACCAAAAAAAAAAAGAGAGAAAAAAAGCTTAGAGGCAATGCCTAGGCCCTGAGTTCAAGCTCAGTTCACACACACACACACACACACACACACACACAGGAAAAAGAAAAGGTTCTGAGTTCTACCCACGCTAGAGAGCGGCACCCTGGTCCATTTTTACCTGGGACTGGTGGACAAGTTCGTTTAATACAGACATAAGGGAGCTTATTAGACATTTATACTCTGCCACAGTCTCTAGTCTTCATCAGCAGATAACCAGCTTTTTTTTTTTTTCTTCCTTTCCTCTTTGATTGATTTAAAGCCTAGGAAGAAAGAGGTCTGCTATTTATTAAATTCCTTCTCAAAAGCCAACTAGAAGTACTGCTTCAGAGCATCGGGACCCAGTCTCTTAGCTTCCTCTTCCTGGCTGGGTTCCCAACTCAGGCAGCAAGGAACATCTGGCCTTGGGAGTTCACAGAGACAGTGAAGTACATGCTTGCAGTAGGTTCGGAGGGAAGTCACCAGAAAGGCAAGGCAGCTAGGTTTACTTACAACAGCCGTGCGAGGACCTGTGATTGCACAGAAACAATGGAGAGGTGACCCAACAGTGGCCTGCGCCAGTGCACCCGAACCACGTGCAGGGTGGGGCGACCCTGGTACTTTTCCACGGTCTCACTCTGACTGGGATGGTAGTCACATGTCTCCCCCACCTCGCCGTCCCCCCATTTAGCTCTTTTGGAAAATAAATTGTTCCACTTCCACAGTGGTACACAAGCTTGTGGCTCACAGACCAACTTCAAAGTTTTTACTGATTTTCAATTGCAAGAGTAAAGTACAATCTTTGAAATGAACTCTGTGTGTGTGTGTGTTCACGCGCACGTGTGTATAAAGAGGAAAGCTAAAATCAACTCAAACTCTTGACTGTGAGATTGTTAGTATTTTGATTTGTTACTGCCCAGCCTCTATCTATCTATCTATCTATCTTAGATACTTATGGGGTACATATGTATGCATGAATATATGTTTTTTCATTAGTCCTTTAAAAGTTTTAGATAAGTAGTTTAAATAATTGAGAAGTATATATAGTGTAGATAATGAACATGAAATCTCTCTCTTTTTCTCTCTCTTTGTGTCAGTACTAAAGCTTGAACTCAGGGATTCTATCCCTTAGCTTTTACACTCAAGGCTGGCACTCTACCATTTGAGACACAGTTCCACTTCTAGCTTTTTTGTGGTAAACTAGAAATAAGAATCTCATAGACTTTCCTGCCTAGACTGATATTGAACTGTGATTCTTAGATCTCAGTCTCCAGGTAGCTAGCTAGGATTGGGTCACTGGAATCTGGTTCTCTTTTGATTGTAGTACTGATGCTTGAATTCAGAGCTTCATACCTGCTAGGCAAGTGTTCTGCCACTTGAGTTATACTGCCAGCCCTTCCTTGCTTTAGTGTGTTTAGTGCTTTCTCTAGGCTGGTCTCACACTGTGATTCTTCTCTCTGTACCTCCTGTGTAGCTAGGATTATACATACTCAGATCTTTTTTTTTTGTTTTGAGACAAGGTGTTCCTATGTGGCCCAGACTGACCTCAAACCTTTGAACCTCCTATCTCTACCTCCTGTGTAGCTGGGATTAAAGTGTGTACTACCACACTCAGATTGCTGTTTCTCTTAATATGATGTATATGTACTATAATTATGCTTTTAAATTTTACCACCTTCCTTTCTCTTGGCCTTAGGAATAGTTGACATGAACGGTACTCATCTGAGAAGAAGGTGCTGGTATCATGACACTCATTGTAGAGGCAAACAACTGAGACCCCTAGATCCAACCTAGGGCCATACTTGACCCCTGTCATGTGGTCAGGGTCCTTGGGGTCAGAAGAGATGTTAAGAAAAGATGGTAAGATCCAGATGCCAGTGGCTCACACCTGTAATCTCGCTGTTCAGGAGGCTGAGATAGGAGGCTGGAAATTGGAAACCAACGGGGATAGGAAAGTCCATGAGTTTTTTTTCTGTCAGTCATGGGGCTTGAACTCTGGGCTTGGGCACTGTCCCTCAGCGAGCACTCCACCGCTTGAGCCCCAGAGCCACTTCTGGTTTTCTGGTGGTTTATTGGAGATAAGAGTCTCATAGACATCCCTGTCTGGGCTGGCTTTGAACCTCGATCCTCAGATCTCAGCCTCCTGAGTAGCTAGGATTACAGGTGTGAGTCACCAGCACCCAGCTTAAGTCCCTGAGTCTCTTATCTCTAATTAACTACCAAAAGGCCGGAAGTTTAGAGGTATGGCTCAAGTGGTAGGATGCCAGCGTTAAGTGAAAAACCTGAACATGAGTAAGGAGAGAGGGAGAAAAAGAAAGGGAGGGATAGATGGAGAGAGGAAGAGAGAGAGAGAGAGCGAGAGAGAGAGAGAAAACAGATGGTAAGAAAAGTGACTTTCACAAGGCTCTCAGCCTTCCTTCTCTACCAGCAATCTCCATCTACCATTCCTTCCTCACTAGGCCTCTCCAGTTCCAAGAACTTGATCCTGGGAACATATAGCTGTACGTGAACACAAAGTCAAAGGAAAGTTCTTTATCAGCAGGAGGATTATTTTATTCAACGTGTTTCCTTACATGAGTTGGGACAATAAGGGGAAAGAATGAGATGAAATAAAAGGCCAGTTACTTAGGCTGCTTTTAATGAATCACCCCCTAGTGTCATTACCCATCTCCAGTCAGGAAAAGCTTGAGTTTTTCCATGCCAAGAAAAACAGAGGGCAGGAAGAAACAAATTATGACCTTGTTTGTGTTTTGTGTCTTAATGAGTTGATTTATAGGCCTTGATCTAATGATTATGGATGAAAGAAAATATTTCAGTGTCCCAAACCTAACCTGAACTTAACCGGGAGTGGGTCTCACGTCCACTGCTCAAAGTCAGTGCAAAGTTAAAATGAGTTGAGAATAAAGGATTAGCTTCGGAGCTGCCTGAAGGCACTTTCAATCCAGCAGCAGGGCCAAATTCCTTTCTCACACTCCAATAGCACAAAAGGCTGTTGAGAGTTTTCCCTGCTTTCCCCTCATTTTAGAAGCTGGACGTTAGCAAGTCAAAGATGGTTCTTAAGTACCTACTGTGTGCCAAGCACCATGTCAGTGAGAATACAATGGTAGGCATACAGATGAACCAATACATGCATCAGAACAGATTATGTTGTCATAAGTTTCATGGAAAGAAGGAAAGTGGGACAATTTTCTAGAGACTAGGTGATCACCAGGACAAGGTGACTAGCTTAGGCCTTATTTGGGTGCTGATAGTTAAGTTAACATCCGGAGAAGATCAATATGAGACTGAGAATGCTAGCATGTGTCTATAACCCCAGCTACTCAGAAGGTAGAGAAAGAAGGATCTCCAGTTCAAGGCCAGCTTGCACAAAGTTAGAACATATCTCAAACCCAAAACCAAGCCAGGTGCCGGTGGCTCTCGCCTGTAATCCTAGCTACTCAGGAGGCTGAGATCTGAGGATCGCGGTTCAAAGCCAGCCTGGGCAGGAAAGTTCGTGAGACTCTTATTTCCAATAAACCGCTAGAAAACTGGAAGTGGCGCTGTGGCTCAAGTGGTAGAGCGCTCGCCTTGAGCTGAAGAGCACAAGGACAGCGCCCAGGCCCAGAGTTCAAGCCCTACAACCGAAAAAAAAAAAAAAAAAAAAGCAACCAAAAAACTCCCCAAAACCAAAGCAAACCAACAAACAAGATCTAACACACACACACACACACACACACACACACACACAGAAAAATTTGATACATGGTTTAAGTAAGTCGTAGGGTGTTTGCTTATCATATGCCAGGGTCCTGGGTTCAATCCCGAGTAGTACTATATATAAAAAGTTGGGGTAGGAGACACTATTCTACACAGAGGGGTTATCCTCCAAGAGAGATTCATGATTGATAGTTAGAAATTGGGCCATCTCAAGCTGTGCAGTAGTGGCTCATGCCTATAAGCCTAGCTACTCAGGAAACAGGAAGAAAACTGTGGTCTGGGGCCAATCTAGGCAACAAGGTCACAAGACCCCATCTCAAATAATAGTTGGGAGTGTTGGTATGTGTCTGTTAACCTAGCAACTGTAGGAAGTGTAAAATAAAAAGGTGGGACCAGTCATGGTGGCTAATTCAAAATAAACAGTGTAAAAATGGACCAGAGGTGTAGCTCAGCAGTAGTGTGCTTGCCTAGCAAAAGCAAAGACCTGAATTCAAACCCAAGTACCACAAAAAAAAAAAAAAAGAAAGGAAAGAAGAAGAAATAAAGAAGAAAGAAAATCAAGCCATATATAAGAACTGTTTTTCAGGGCTGGGAAGATGGCTCAGTGGTAGA
>NW_012267234.1:8971345-9002511 GCF_000151885.1 Dipodomys ordii
AACTCTGGGCCTGGGCGCTGTCCCTCAGCTGTTCAGCTCAAGGCTAGCGCTCTACCACTTGAGCCACAGCGCCACTTCCGGCTTTTTTCTTTTTTTTTATGTGGTGCTGAGGAATCGAACCGAGGGCCTCATGCATGCAAGGCAAGCGCTCTACCACTGAGCCACCTTCCCAGCCCATTCGTTAACCAAACTTGGAATTCCAAGATGTTAGGACCTCTGGTGAAGGGACAGCCAAAGTGAATTCTATTTTAGGCCACAAAGAATCTAAAACAATGCAGATAGGTCCTGATCACTAAAGAAATTCATTTAAAAATCAGATTCTTAGTAGTGGTGAACCTTGGGGTTCCATATCTTAACTCCTAATCGCAGTCTTGAGGTCTCAGGCCAGTCACCCTGAATCTCTAACACCGGTTATTCGATTACTGTGTGCTAAGCGTTTTACAGGCACATTCATTTAAAGTGCCAACCCCCTAGGAAGGCAGAGGCTCTCACACCCATTTTACCGGTGAGGAAACTGGGCCTGGAGGGAGAGGGGATTGGACAGATCACAGCCTGGGATCAGGCGGGATATGAACACGTGGCTTCAGTACATGCCTTGCCTAGTGGTGGGGGAAACTGGGAAGGGAAGCGTGGTGGGAGGAATGGAAAGGGAAGCAGGAAGGATTCTGGAGACCTGGGCCCCGGTTTGGGGGCTCAGCAGAACGCAGATCAGCCGTGGGTGCACGTACCTGCGTGTGGAAATGTCTCCTGAGGAGACACCTGCCCCCGAGAAGCTTTTGGGCACCGCTCCAAAATCTCAGCCTGTGATTGGTCAGATTGGAGGGGTTGGAGGACCCTGATTGGCTCATCCGGCCTCAGACCAGGCGTGCAACCCGGTTACGGAAGCCGAGAAGGGCCAAGAGTCGTCTCCATCTCTAGGAAGTAAAGGCTGCAGCAACCCTAGCAGCCTAGAAGAGGTGTCTGTGTCTCAATGGCGACCACGGGAACTAGCGGCAGCGGCGGGAAAAGCCAGGACGGCGAGACGTCCGTCACCTACTATCGGATGGAGGAGGTGGCGAAGCACAACACCGCGAAGGAAACGTGGCTGGTGATTCACGGGCGAGTCTACGATGTCACCCGCTTCCTCAACGAGGTGGGGCGGGGAGGAGGGAGGGCGGCCCCCGGGAGCCGCAGGGTGAGGGGTGACCGGGCCGCCCCGAGCGTGCACAGGAAGGAAACGAGGCCTGGCAGTGGGCGATAAGGCGGACCAAAGGGACCGCGACCCTCAGGGGGCCGGGGGCGGGAGGTCGCAGATCGGCGAGGATCTCCAGCCAGTACCAGTTCCCTTGCCAATTATGTAATCGCGTGCATTTCTTATGCAGCTTCTGTGCGCTAGGTTAAACTCTAGGCCGTCATCAGTCCCATTTTACACCTAGGGAAACTGAGGCTCAGAGGCAGAGAACTCTCAAGGTCATACACTCTCAAGGTTCTGATCCCTGTTCGAACCCACGTTGGAAGAGCCCCATACCTGTGATCTTTCCAGAATGCCTTCGGAAGTAAAACCGTGTGAGGATTAATACTTTCTTGAGGATCTGGGGCCCTCTTTTCTGGATTATGTTTTTTCCTCTCCTGCTTCGAGTTGACCTTGAGTCCAGAAGATCATGAGATGAACTTTTTTCTTTGCCATTGACCTAGTAAGATTCACTCTTCAAACTTGCTGTGTTAGATTTGGTTACACAAGTCTCAGAGATCATTGTGCAACTGAGTGATTTTTTTTTTTAAGGAGACAGTTTTAAAAATATTTATTTGTTTGAAGTAACTTTATTGACAGAATTTACATGCAATAACTTGCACCCATTTAAAATATACATATTTGCCGGGCGCCGGTGACTCACGCCTGGAATCCTAGCTTCTCAGGAGGATGAGATCTGAGGATCACGGTTCAGAGCCTACCTGGGCAGGAAAGACTCTCATCTCCAGTTAATCACAGAAGAAGCCGGATGTGGGCTGTGGCTCAACCACAGCTCCAAAAGGAGCCCACCCATAGTACCCAGGCCCAGAGTTCAAGACCCAGGACCGGAAAAAATAAAATGTACATGCTTGATAAGCTTTGACAAATGTGTTCAGCCTTCTCATTATAAACCCGATTAAGAAATAAGAGACTTGGGCTGGAGATGTGGTAGAGCACTCGCTCTAGCAAGTATGAGGCCTTGAGTTTATGCCCCAGCATTGCCAAAAGAAAAAAATATTTCTGTTATCTTAAGTAGTTATCTTTGTCCCTTTGCTGTGGTTATCATTCTCCCTAGCCCTAGAGAATTACTGATGTTCAGGCACTAAAGATAAATTTGAAGCTTTGATTTATGTGTGCTTATTTTATAATAGAGAAAATATTCTGTGGTCAATTTCCTGTACTACCTTTGTATAATATAACCTTACTGTAACTGAGAAAATTTTTTCCTGTTCATTTTCTCGGAGGCAAATTACTAGGAAAATATTTTTTTCTATTAATTTGAGGGCTAGTAAAATAGTTTTTCCATTCATTGCTACACTCTGACTCAATTGCATAAATGCTTTAAAAACTTAGCTTCCCAAAGAGAATATGTGCAAATATTTCTAGGGAAATAATTCAGGGATTTAGGAATTTTTCTATGTGTAGCATATTGGCATCTTTTTTTTTTGGGTCTGGTCGTGGGGTCTGAACTCTGGGCTTGGGCACTATCCCTCAGCTCTTCAGCTCAAGGTTAGTGCTCTACCACTTGAGCCACAACGCCACTTCCGGCTTTTTTCTTTTTGCTTATGTGGTGCTGAGGAATCGAACAGGGCCTCAGGCATGCAAGGCAAGCGCTCTACCACTGAGCCACCTTCCCAGCCCCTATATTGGCATCTTTTCTTTCTTTCTTTTCCTTCCTTTCCTTCCTTCCCTTCCTTCCTTCCTTCCTTCTTTCCTTCCTTCCTTCCTTTCTTCCTTCCTTCCTTCCTTCCTTTCTCTTTCTTTCTTTCTCTCTTTCTTTCTTTCTCTTTCTCTTTCTTTCTTTGTCATGGGGCCTGAACTCTGGGCCTTGGTGCTGTCCCTTAGCTCTTCAGCTCAAGGCTAGTGCTCTACCACTTGAGCCACAATGCCACTTCTGGTTTTCTGAGTGGTTTATTGGAGATAAGAGTCTCAAGGACTTTCCTTCCTGGGCTGGCTTTGAACTGAGATCCTCAGATCTCAGCCTCCTAAGTAGTTAGGATTATAGGCGTGAGCTACTGGTGCCTGACTGGCATTTTTTCTTATTTAAATTTAGGTGTGTGTGTGTGTGTGTGTGTGTGTGTGTGTGTATGTGTGTATGTGTATAAAATTATATATGTATGTTTTTGGAAGTACTGGGGTTTGAACTTAGAGCCTTGTGCTTTCTAAGCAAGAGGCCTACCACTAAGTAATGCTCCCATTCCATTTTGCTTTAACTATTTTTAATATTTATTTTTGTTGGTTGTGGGGCCTGAACTCCCTGAGTTCTTCAGCTCAAGGCTAGCTCTCTACCACTGGAGCCACAGTGACATTTCTGGCTTTTTCTGCTTATGTGGTGCTGAGGAATTGAACCCAGGGCTTCATACATGCAAGGCAAGCGCTCTACCACTGAGCTACCTTCCCAGCTCAAGGAACTTTTTTAAAATTTTGGTTGTGAGCTTGAACTCTGGGCCTTGGGCACTGTCCCTGAGCTCTTCAGCTCAAGGCTATCACTCTATCACTTGAGCCACAGCACCACTTCCTAATTATTTTTTAAATAGGGTTTTGAATTTACAGCCAGGTTGGCCTGGCCTTCAGTCTATCTACTAATGCTTCCCACAAAACTGGGATGTCAGTTGCCGGGCGCTGGTGGCTCACGCCTGTAATCCTAGCTACTCAGGAGGCTGAGATCTGAGGATCGAGGTTCAAAGCCCGGGCAGGAGAGACCGTGAGACTCTGATCTCCAATAAACCACCAGAAAACCGGAAGTGGCGCTGTAGCTCAAGTGGCAGAGCGCTCGCTTTGAGCTGAAGGGCTGAGGGACAGCGCCCAGGCCCAGAGTTCAAGCCCCACGACCGACAAAAAAAAAAAAAAAAAACTGGGATGTCAGATGTGCACCATGGTGCCTGTGTTTTTACTGGTTAATTTGAGAAACTTTTTGCCTGTTTTGGCCTAGAACCATGATCCTCCCTTCTCCACCTCACCAGAAGGTAGGATTGCTGGTTTGAGTAATACTTAGCTTTTTTTTTTTTCCCTTCCAATTCTGGGAATTGAACCCAGGGCTTCACATAAGCTAGTCAAGTGCTCTACCACTAGTACAATTCCTGGTTTGCTTTGAAAATAATTAGCCTAGGCTGGGAAGGTGGCTCAGTGGTAGAGTGCTTGCCTTGCATGCATGAGGCCCTGGGTTCGAGTCCTCAGCACCACATAAGCAGAAAAAAAAAAGCCGGAAGTGGCGCTATGGCTCAAGTGGTAGAGCGCTAGCCTTGAGCTGAAGAGCTGAGGGACAGTGCCAGGCCCAGAGTTCAGGCCCCACGACTGGACCCCCCCAAAAAAAAAAAAAAGAAGAAAAGAAAATAATTAGCCTAGAGTGATTCACTATAGTCCTATTTTAACGGCGGGTACAGAAAGAGGTTGAGAGAAAATCTGACCATATGATTGCTGAGTGACAGAATCTGGCTTAGAAAATCCCTTGATTTCTCTTGTCCACGTAGCATTGCTTTTATTCTAGCCTTAGCTGTGTCCTATGGTGACTGCCTTCTAATAAGTTTTAGGTTAAAGCATAGTTCATAATAATAGGTAGGCAGTGGTGTTTTTCTTTTCTTTTCTTTTTTTTTTTGGTTGTGGGGATTGAACTCAGGGTTTGGAGCTGTCCCTGAGCTCTTTCACTCAAGGCTAGCACTCTACCACCTTCAGCTACAGCTCCACTTCTGGTTTTTGAGGGGCTAATTGGAGATAAGAGTCTCATGGGAACATTCCTTCCTGGGCTGGCTTTGAACCTTGATCCTCAGACTTTAGCCTCCTGAGTAGCTAGGATTACAGGTGTGAGCCACCTGGCTAATTTGTTCCTTTTTATTGCTCCTTATTTCATTGTGTGAATCCATTAACCTGTTGATTGACATTTGGGTAGTTTCCAGTATTTGATGGTCATGAATAAAGCTGAGGTGAACTTGCATGAAGAGATATTTGTGAGGTCATGTATTTCCATTCTGTTTGGGTAGAAACCTAGTAGTAAAATGGTGAGTGAGATTAACTTTTTAAGTAACTAGAGCTTTTCTCAAAGAGTTTACATCATTTTATATTAAAACCAATAATGTATGACTTTCCTAATTTTCCACATCATTGACATGTTGTATTTATTAGTTGTTGATGTTGAGCCTTTCTGATGAGTGTATGTAGCATATAATTGTGGTTTTTATCTTTCCTCTCCTTGATGACTAATGATGTTCTGTGTTTTCATGGGTAATTTGTATATGTCTTTCTGTGGGGTGTTTGTGTGGTCTCGCCCTTAAATTTTTTTTTTTTTTTTTTTTGGGTCTGGTCTTGGAGCCTGGATTCTGGGCCTGAGCACTGTCCCTCAGCTCTTCAGCTCAAGGCTAGCACTCTACCACTTGAACCACAGTGCCACTTCCAGCTTTTTTCTTTTTGCTTATGTGGTGCTGAGGAATCAGACCCAGGGCCTCAGGCATGCAAGGCAAGTACTCTACCACTAAGCCACATTCCCAGCCCTGGTGGTTATTTTTGTAATGAGTACAAAATTATATTTGTTTTAGCTTTGTGTGTGTGTGTCTGTGTGAGTATGTGGTTCTGGGGATGAACTCAGGACCTCAGGATTCTAATAACATCTTTGGAGTAGTAAATAAGAGGTACTTTGAGAGATTTGAAGGTAAATTCGATCTGGCAGTGGGAAGACGCAGTGGTTCATGCCTGGCTGATCCAAACTGGATCTCCAGTTTGAGACTCTTGTCTTAAAAAGCCAGTACATAAGTAAATAAACAGATTGCAAATAATGGTAAATTGAATGCTGTGGACTGACTTGTGGGTGAGATGCTGCACACGGGTGAGATGGCTTGATGAGTGAATCTACTTTGATTTATCTGTGCATTTTGCATGGGGATGTGGACAGGTGCATTTTGCATAGGGGTGTGGACAGGTCTATGTGCACCTAAACGATAAAGTCAGCGCTCCCTACATCTTGCTATGTTCCAGGCTCCTTGCTGTGTTCTCAAATTATCACCAATAAGAGAGCCCTGGCTCTCTGTGTAAGAGTTCATAATCTGGTGGGAGGAAAGGCATGAAATAATTGCAGTGGGGAGGAGTAAATCCCAAGAAGAGAAGATGAAGAAGAAGAGAAGCCCTTTCTGCAGCCGCGAGATGCACGGTGACAGGGACCAAGATCTCTGGTTATGTTTGAATCCACAGACTTGACTCAACTCGGCCTGGTTGTACCTTTGCCAGCTTGTACCCTTTTTTTGGCCGGGAGCTAATTTGCCTGTTTTACCTGGCTCGTTCTCTTCTGGAAGCAAATGCCTATGGGCCCTCACCATTTCCTCCTGCTCACCATCCATATCTATTATCTTTCCTCGCCTTGTCAGATTGTTTAGGAAGTGGGTTTTAATCCTCTCCAAAGCTTTAATCTCTGTATTTTACTTAGGTGATGTAATATGTTGGGCTAGAGGTCACTCTTTTCATCATTCCGCCTCATGTCATAGCTTCCTCCATGTTTCTCCATTTCATTTTCCAAGTCAGGTGGTGTCTAGTAACTCTATTGTTCCATTTTAATTACGTCAGGGTGGAATTTCCACCCACAAAGAACTTAATGGGATTTTTTTCCCAACAAGATTTTTATTCTGTAACTCTATCATTCTTAGAATTCTCTCTTCTTCTGTGTTCTTTCCATTAGCATTAATTACCATTCCACTAGTATTTAATAAAGAGACTAGGGATTGAAAATCTGTCAGATAGTGATCTGAGCAGATAATTTGTTCATTAGGAATCAACAGATAGATCCATGGAAACAAATTGGAGTTGTACAGAAAGTTCTTATTTATGCAAGACAACTTAGCATGTGATAAAGGTGGTATCTGAAAACAGTGGAGGGCTGGGAATATAGCTAGGACCACTTGCCTAGTGTGATTGAGGTGCTATCACTATGAAAAAAGTAGACTAATAGAGGGAAAAAAAAATGCTGTCTTCAATAAGTTGTGTATAGTTGTTCGCCTTTTTCTCCTAGTGTTTACAGAGGGAAAAAATCCTTGTGGTTTTGTCAATGTAGTTTTTGCAGAGCAGCAGTGGGGAGAAGGCTGGGGTAGAGATGGCTGGGCCCACAGTCCCACGAAGCCAGGCTTACTGACCCCTAGTTATTTTTGAGGGACCCAAACAATTGTCTTTAGGGTCCTGGAACACTTGTGCGCAGTGGTACCAAATGGAGTCAAACTAGACTTATCGATGAAGCTGCTTACCAAAGAAGCACTCTTGGATGTGTTTAAAGCAATGTCTACCATCAAAGTTCAAATGCATGTAGTCAGTCAGAGGGGCTTTGATGAGAAGTTAAGTCTATTCTAGACCAGAAGCCATAATTATGATTTCTTATTTTCTTGTTTCTTATAAATATAGTGAATGTAGTAAAAAAAAAAAAAAAAAAGAATGAAAGCTAGAAGTCGCGCTGTGGCTCAAGTGGTAGAGCACTAGCCTTGAGCTGAAATGCTGAGGGACAGTGCCCAGGCCCAGAGTTCAGCCCCCATAATGAACAACAACAAGAAGAATAAATAAAAATTAAAAAAGAATGAAAAGAGTGGAGTTGTAGACCAGGCAGTGGTTAGCCTGATTAAGTGTTCTGTTTCAAGAATGAGAGGCAGTGTATTGTTTTTTTCCTCCTATTTTTTTGTTGGTTGTGGAGCTTGAACTTTTTTTACTTAAGGCGAGCACTCTACTACTTCGAGCCACAGCACCACTTCCAGTTTTCTGGTGGTTAATTGAAGATAAGAGTCTCATGGACTTTCCTGCTGTGGCTAGCTTTGTGATCCTCCGATCTCAGCTTCCTGAGTAGCTAGGATTACAGGAGTGAGCCACCAGCACCCGGCTTCTTTCTTCTTTCTCCCTTCTCCTTCTCCTACTCTCCCTTGCCCTTCCTCTCCCCCCTCCTCCTTTCTTCCTTTGTGTGTATGTATGTGTATGTGTATGTATGCGTATGCTGGTATTGGGGCTTGAACTCAAGGCCTGGGCATCTGTCCCTCAGATCTCAGCCTTCTGAGCCACTGGCTGTTTATTTTGGTCTTACAATACTTACCTCAGCATTTTCTAACTTACTCCCACAAGCATGATTTGTATGTATCTGCATATATTAAGATTAAAAAAATTGAGCAGTTGACTTTGAACCTCCAGCACTGACCTTGCTGGGAACTGGGTGAATAATGTCCTTTTGTGTTTGATATCCAGCTTGCAAGTGTGTCAATTAAATGGCAGAGGTTACCTCTAGGGCAGATACTGAGTAATAAGAAAATGCCTGGGTGCGTCTCAAGCCTCTGTTTTGGCTTGCTGTTGAACTTCTTACACAGTCTCTCACTCCTGATGGAGCGTTACTATTTTATTCACCGATAATGGAAGGTTTTATCCTCTTTGCCAACCATTTTTCTTTGTTGGAACCACAACCAACTGGAACGGGGAAGGAATTTGAAAAGGAGGAGCATTTAGATTTGTTTGTATTCATTCATTCAATTTGGGGAAGAGAGGAATTCTCCCCATGCTGTCCAGGCTGGTCTTGAACTTCTAAGCTCAGCAGCCTTCTTCTTCGGGCTTCCAAGAACTGGGACATATGTATGCCACCACTCCACAATGTTTGTTGCTAATAGTGGCCAATGGGCAAGGTTAGGCATTTCCTGGATTGGAGTGAATGGGTGTAGTGTTGGCTTGCTGGAAAGGTCCCAGTAGTTACTGAACTATTTTGAAGTTGAGGCTCTTGAATAAATAATTGAAGAGTCAATGGAGCGAGTGAAATAAAATTCAGAAAGATTTTGGGCCTTGCACTCTTACATGGCTTTTCACTCATGCTGGCACTCTGCCACTTGAACCATTCATCCATTCTGGCATTTTGCTGGTTAGCTGGAGATAAAAGTCCCATTTGTCTGCCCAAGTGAACTTGGAACCTTGATTTTCAGACTTCAGCCTCTTGAGTAGCTAGGATTATAGGTGGGAGCCACTGGCACCAGACCTTTTTTTCTTTTTTAAACAGACAAGTGTTTTTAGGTTGAAGAGGAATAATGTTGAAAATTGTTAGTTGAAATAAGATGTTATCTTTTGTAGAAGCATGCAGAACTCAAGGTTGGTACTCTTGGCTTGTTGTTTCCTTTAAGTGATGTCCAGGCTCATGCCTATAATTCTCGCTACTTAGGAGGCTGAGATCTGAGGAACCGTGGTTTGAAGCCAGCTCAGGCAGACAAGTCCCTGTGAGACTCTTTACTTCCAATTAACCACTCAAAAACCAGAAGTGGAGCTGTGGCTCAAAGTGGTAGAGCACTAGCCTTGGGCAAAAGAGCTCAGGGACAGTGCCTATGTACCCTGAGTTCAAGCCCACAACTGAAAAAAAATAAAATAAAAAATAAGTGTATAGTTTAGTGGTTTTCGTCATTTCCAAATGGTTGTACAAATGTCAGAGCTTGCTTGCTTGCTTTCTTATCTTCTTGCTTTTTTTTTTTTTTTTGTCAGTCCTGAGGCCTGAACTCTGGGCCTGGGCACTATCCCTCAGCTCTTCAGCTCAAGGCTAGCACTCTACTGCTTGAGCCACAGTGCCACTTCCAGCCTTTTCTGCTTATATGGTGCTGAGGAATTGAACCCAGGGCCTCGCGTAGGAAAGGCTAGCACTCTACCACTGAGCCACCTTCCAACCCCCCCCCTTTTTTTTTTGAGACAGAGTCTTCCTGTGTAGCCCAGGTTGGCCTCAAATTTCCTATACCAAGATGGATTTGAACTTGTGATGCTGTGTGCTGGGATTGTAGGCATGGACTTAGAGGTCTGGTTTTTAACTTCCACTTTTTATCACATCAAAAAGAAACATGCCTATTAGCTATTACTTCTCATTTCCTCTCCTATACTCAGCTCTGTGGATTTTCCATCTCCAGACATTTTGCATAAATAGAATCATACAATATGTGGCCTTTTGCTACTGACTTATTTTAATATTTTCAAGGTATCTTTGTTGTAGGATGTATAGGTACTTTTTTTTTTTTTTCTAGTACCAGGCTTTAAACTCAGAGCTCAAAAGTCAATGGAGCTTTCTTGCATAAAGCTGGCAAGTGGCTTGCGCTACAACTTGAGCCCAAGTGCCAGGAGATGGAATTTTGGGGACTTTTCTCCTTGCGCTGGCTTCAAACTGTGATCCTCCACTTCTCAGCCTTTAAGTAACTATGATTACAGGTGTGAGGTACCGGGGCCTGGCCAAATTCTTAATTTTTGATAAAGTTTTTAAATTTTGTTGCTTATGATTTTGGCATCTTGAAGAAACTCCAAAGTAATGAAAATGTACTCATATGTATTCTAAGCCAAGATGATGTTTATCACTGTTTCAGGAGTTGTGAGATGAAGTCTATCACTAGTTACAGGAACTGGTTGGGGTTTTTTGTTTGTTTGTTTTAATCAAACCTAGTCCCATCCATCTTAAAAACATCGGGCTAGGATTGGAACACACTGATCTTTAGATCAGTTTAAGGAGTAAAAATGCTTGTATGTATTCTAGTTTCTTTCTCCCTTATCCAGCCACTTCTCTGGTGCATTTAAATTTTTTCTATGGCTTGTTTTCACTGTATTAACCAACAGTCCCACAAGTCTGTTCTCGTAAGTCCTGAAGGACTGAGATTAGCCCGGTCCTTGTAGTTTCTTTTTTTCTTTTTTTTTTTGGGTCTGGTCGTGGGGCCTGAACTCTGGGCCTGGGCGCTGTCCCTCAGCTCTTCAGCTCAAGGCTAGCTCTCTACCACTTGAGCCACAGTGCCACTTCCGGCTTTTTTCTTGTTGCTTATGTGGTGCTGAGGAATCGAACCCAGGGCCTCATGCATGCGAAGCAAGCCTACCATTGAGCTACCTTCCCAGCCCGGTCCTTGTAGTTTCTAAGACTAAGCAGGACTGAAAATAAATTCATCTTCCTCCAAACTCTTCCGCCCTATGTCTGCTGCTAATACTGCTTAATTTGAAACCTAGTCTTCTTTGTCCCTTTTGTGTGTAATTAGTGATTTTCAAATTGATTATTGACGGTCATGGAGCACTTTAATCATGTACACTTACTTGATTGTGTGTATGGGGCTTCCATCCAAAATGTTGCTTCCAGAAAGTGTTCTGCAGCTAAAAATGTTGTGAAAAATCTCTGCCCTCTATCCAGTCAGTAAACACATCCAGGTGTTTCCTCTGTTCAAATGTCAAGTGCCTGGTTTTTTTTTTTAAGGCATATTTTTAAAAAGCAGCAACAGAAAAAAAAATGCACAAAACCTGAAAGCACATTCAATGAGTTTTCACTAAGTCAGTACATTTGCGAAATCCCCTCCGAGTGGAGAAAGAACAATACTAGCAACCTAGAAGTGCTCCTTCCAGCTTGTCCCCGCCCCATCCCCAAAGCCACCGCTGTCCCGACTTCCAACTCCAGATGCCATTGCCCACATAATATACTCCATATACATATTATTTCTTTTTCCAGCTGCCTGGCATGTATATCATGTACATGTCATATATGTCATATATGGCCGGGCGCTGATGGCTTATGCCTGTGATCCTAACTGCTCAGGAGGCTGATATCTCAGGATCACAGTTCAAAGCCAGCCCGGGTGGGAAAGTCTATGAGACTTTTTTTTTTTTGCTCCAGTCGTGGGGCTTGAACTCTGGGCCTGGGTGCTATCCCTCAGCTCTTCAGCTCAAGGCTAGCGCTCTACCACTTGCGCCACTGTGCCACTTCCAGCTTTTTTCTTTTTCTTTTTGCTTATGTGGTGCTGGGGAATTGAACCCAGGGCCTCATTCATGCAAGGCAAGCGCTCTACCACTGAGCCACCTTTCCAGCCCTCTATGAGACACTTATCTCCAATAAGCCAACAGAAAACTGGAAGTGCCGCTGTGGCTCAAATGATAGAGTGCTAGCCTTGAGCTGAAGAACTGAGGGACAGCGCCCAGGCCCAGGATTCAAGCCTCATGACCAACACACACACACACACATACACACATACACACGTCATATATGGAATTGATTTTATTTTACTTTTCGATTTTATTGACATTTTTATATTATGAAAATGTATTTCATAAAATTTGCCATCTTAAACTTTGTAAAGTGTGCAGTCCAGCAATTGTATTGTCCATACCTGTGAATCAGGCATCCAGAACTTTTAAAAAAATTTTAATTTTTTTGCTTATGTGTTACTGAGGAATCGAACCTAGGGCCTCTTGCATGGTAAGCAAGCACTCTACAACTAAGCCACATTCCCAGCCCCCTCCAGAACTTTTGAATCTTGAAAACTTTAAACTAGACTATTCAACAAATCCTTTTTCTCTTTGGATAGAGCAACTAGTCTTTTACTTTCTGTTTATGAATTTGACAATTTTTTTTTTTTTTTTTGGTCGGTCGTAGGGCTTGAACTCTGGGCCTGGGCGCTGTCCCTGAGCTCTTCAGCTCAAGGCAAGCGCTCTACCACTTGAGCTACAGCGCCACTTCCGGTTTTTCTGGTGGTTTTATTTGGAGATAGGAGTCTCATGGTCTCTCCTGCCCGGGCTGGATTTGAACCGCAATCCTCAGATCTCAGCCTCCTGAGTAGCTAGGATTATAGGCGTGAGCCACCAGCGCCTGGCTTGAATTTGACAATTTTAGAAATGTCATATAAAGGTAGAATCCATTCTCTGATTGGGTCACTTAGCATAAAGTTCTTGAGGTTCATTTGTTGCAGGAGAATGTGACTGGATTTCATTTTTTTAAGAATGAATAATAGCCAATTGTATGTACATACATCACATTCTGTTTAACTCATTTATCTCCTGATGAACATTTGAGTGGCTTTTGCCTTTTGGCTACTGGGAATAATGCTGCTGAGAAGGTTGGAGTATGAATACTTTTTTGGTCAGTTGTGGGGCTTGAACTCAGGGCCTGGGCACTGTTCCTGAGCCTCTTTGTGCTCACGGCTAGTGCTCTACCACTTGAGCCATAGTGCCACTTCCAGTTTTTGAGTGGTTAATTGGAGAAAAGAGTCTCATGGGGATTTTTCTGCCCAGGCTGGCTTTGACCACGATCCTTAGATGTCAGGCTTCTGAATAGCTAGGATTGCAGGTATGAACCACTGGTGCCTGACTTTACAAATACTTCTTGAAGCCAGTAGTCACAAGTGCCAGGTACTCTGGAAGCAGAGGTAGGATTGTGAGTTTGAGGCCAACCTCTGATACATAGTAAGCCCTTGTGTTCCCCCCCCCCAATCTAAACAAATTACAAAAAAAACCAACTTTGAGACCCTATGCTAATACACACACACACACACACACACACACACACACACACACACACACACACACACACACACCCTGGATTGGGATTATTAGATCGATAATAGTTCTATTTCTTGCCACTTAAGCCATGCCTCCAGCTCATCTTTTGCTGGTTACTTGGCAATGAGATACCCTCAAATCTTTGTGCCCAGCTGGCTTTTTAGCCACAATCCTCAGATCACAATCTCCTTAGTAGCTAGGATTACAGGCATGAGCCACTGGCTGTGGTAGTCTTAATAATGACAGGGAAGGGAACCAACCTACACTCACACATTGTGCCCAGTAGTCATGTCTCCGTAGTCTCTGAAATCTTGAACAGTTTCTTCTTGACTTGCCGACCTCAGTTACTTTTGAGTGTCACAGGCCATTCATCTTCTGGACTGTCACTCATTTTACACACTTGTCTTAGCCTCACCATCATACCCATAGCATGCAGTTTGGGCCAGAATATTACAGAAATTCTATTCCTTCCTGTTGCATCCTCCCAGGTAACACACAATGGCAATTTGTTCCATTACTCCCATTCAAAGGAGAAAAGAACAAGAAGAATTGGGGAACCAAAGGAAAAATATACATGGATTTGCTTTTCAGAGAACCCTTGGTTCATTAAATATCTTTTCCTCCCAGCATCCTGCTGGAGAAGAGGTTCTGCTGGAACAGGCTGGTACCGATGCAAGCGAAAGCTTTGAAGATATAGGCCACTCCTCCGATGCCAGAGAGATGCTGAAGCAGTACTACATTGGTGACGTCCACCCGGTAAGAACAAACTTGTGAGCATAGCACAGCACAGCATCAATAATAGAGCACAACATCACATAACATGAGAATGAATGACTAGAAAGTCATTCAGCCTAGCTATTGGTTACATTGTTCTAGAATCATCTAGCCTTATAGTGTATAGCACATAGTATCTCTGAAAAGCTAAAGGGACTGGTGTTTGGATTATTTTTATTGATGATTGATTCTTGTAATGAATGAATCCATATGTAAAACTGTGGTGGTTTGGTTGTTCATGAAAGCCCCTTGTAAGCCTGGGCACTGGAGGCTCATGCCTGTAACACTAGCTACTTGGGAGGCTGAGATCTAAGGATCGTGATTCAAAGCCAACCTGGGCAGAAAAGTCTGTAAGACTCTTATCAATAATAAAGAAAAAAAAAAGCCAGAAATGGAGTAGTGGCTCAAGTGGTAGAGTGCTAGTCTTGAGCAAAAGAAGCTCAGGCATAGTGCCCAGGCCTGAGTTCAAGCCCCAGAGCTGGCACACATACTGGTAACTATAGACTTTTAAATCCTTCATACTTAACCATTCTAACAGGAGACCCTGATATGTTAAATGCGTGTGGGGGAAGTGAGGGGAGGTGGGTCAGGCTAGTTCTTCAGACCCTGGTTCCCACAGATAATACACTGCCAGCAAAAACTAGCCTCAGGTTCCAAGATTAGAAACAAACACATCAGAAGAGATCATTTGGATGTGTCTTAAAACATTGTTTTCTTTTTTACAGAATGACCTTAAACCCAATAGTGGTAAAAAGGTAAGGGTTTATCAGTTTATCTTGTTTGTCTATACGGTTTATATTTGTTTACTCAAGTAGAATTGTGCGCGAGCGCGCGCATGCGCGCACGCAAGTGTGTATGTGTGTGTGTGTGTGTGTGTGTGTGTGCTGGGTCTGGGGGCTTGAACTAAGTAAGGGCCTGGGCACTGTCCCTGAGCTTTTGTGATCAAGGTTAGTAGTACTCTACCACTTGAGCCACAGCTCCAATTCCACCTTTTTGCTGGTATTAAAGACTCACGGACTCTCCTGCCTGGACTGGCTTTACACCACAATCCTCAGATTTCAGCCTACTGGGTAGTTAGGATTACAGGCATGAGCCACCAGTGCCAAGCTTATAGAAATTTGTTTATAGGTTAAGTTTAGAGAAATACAGCTTACTTTTGCCTATGTAGAACATGCAATAATAATTGCTTCTATATAAAGAAAAAGTTACTTTTCTCTTAAAAGTTATCTTCGTTATGAATAAAAGAGAGGTTTTTTCCTCTTGGATTCCTAAATTTAATTCATTGGTCACATAGGCCCATACTCTTTCCAATGAGTATGTAGGTACAATCAGAAGTCTGAGTATTTGGAAAATCTTAATGTACCCTGACTGAGGGAGGAAAATAAGAAAGCCTTTTCTGGGCTGGGAATGTGTCTTAGTGGTATTGTGCTTGCCTAGCATGCATGAAACCCTGGGTTCGATTCCTCAGTACCACATAAACAGAAAAGGCCAGAAGTGGTGCTGTGGCTCAAGCTAGAGTGCTAGCCTAGAGCAAAAAAAAAAAAAAAAATTAGAGACAGTGCCCAGGACCTGAGTTCAAACCCCAGGATTGGAAGAAGAAAAAAAAAGTCTTACCCTCAGAGGTAAACATTTCATTCACAGGATATTCCCTGTAGAGGGGAAGAGTCCTTTCCAGGGATAGTTTTTGTTGTTTTTTTGGGAGCTTGAACTGAGGGCCTGGACACTGTCCCTGAGCTGTTTTTGCTCAAGGCTTAGCACTCTACCACTTGAGCCAAAACACCACTTCTGGCCTTTTCTGTTTATGTGGTACTGAGGAATTGAACCCAGGGCTTCATGCATGCTAGGCAGGCACTGTACCACTAAGCCACATTCCCAGCCCCCTTTCCAGTGGTGTTTAAGGCCAGAAATTTCCAAATTATCTTTTTTCATCAGTTACTGGCCACAGAGACACACTGCATAAGTCAGAAGCTGCCTGAATGCTAGCAGACCACTCTATTAAATTTTCTGAAGGTGTCCTGTGTCCTAAAATCTGCTTCCAATTTTAAATACTTGGAATAGCAAACATCCCATTTAAGAAGTAAAACATAAGCTTTTTATACACTTTCTACACCTTTTACTTAAGCTTTTGAAAGCCTACATAATAAACTATGATAGGCCAGAGGTATACTTGTAATAGTCCTTGTCTATGTTTTAACACATCATCATCATTCTGGATCATTCTTCCCTACATTTGTGTCCTGATGATAAAATACACCACATTTCTTAAGTGTGTGTGTGTGTGTGTGTGTGTACCCCTTGCTCATGTTTTCTCTTAAACAGAGCTTATAGTGATATCCGTATCTGCTGACCCCCAAGACCTATGCCCTGGGGTGGCCAGATGTGACACTACTTTCTTACTCTTGCAGCTGAATCTGGTTGAGTGAGTAATTGGGTTCATTGCCTGTTGAAATAGTATCTGCGAAAATACTCCATTATGGAGCTAGTCGAAGAGAGAGAGATCTCCATGTCATTCTCCTTCAGAGTTCCTAGACATAGAAGAATAACACTTCCTGTTTCCTTCTCTCCACCCATTAGAAGGCTGCTCCCATAGCTCTTAATAAAATGCCCTTGGCTCAGAAAATTGTGTTGAAATAATTAGACACGATTTTACAATTCCAGGTCATTTGAGTCCTTCATTTTACAAATGAGGAAACAGCTTTAGCATTCAGTAGCAAGATATCAGACATCATTTTATAAGAAGTTTCCTCAGATAGGCTAAAGTATTTCCTTTTAACCTACAAAATCCCGCTTAAGTATTTATTTATATGTACTACATATAATTATTATTTATTTTATGGAAGAGTTAAAACATTAATAAACTTCGAGCTTTTAAGAATTAGTTTTACTGGGCTGGGAAGGTGGCTCAGTGGTAGAGTGCCTGCCTTGCAAATGAGGCCCTGGGTTCGATTCCTCAGTACCACATAAGTAGAAAAAAAAGCTGGAAGTGGTGCCTTGAGCTAAAGAACTGAGGGACAGCACCCAGGCCCAGAGTTCAGGCCCCACGACTAGCCAAAAAAAAAAAAAGAATCAGTTTTACTTACAGGGTTAATTTCTATTAGTTTTGAGGTAAAAATCATAGCAATTTGTTGTGTGCAAATCTGTTATAAACTACTTGGAGAATAAAGAAACATGTCTTAAAGCTGGGTGCTGATGGCTCACTCTTATAATCCTAGCTACTCAGGAGGCTGATACTATAATCTCTGCTCAAAGCCAGTCCAGCCAGAAAAGCCTGTGAGCATCTTATCTCTAATTAATCACCAAGAAACTAGAAGTGGAAGTGTGGCTCAAGTGATTTAGCACCAGCCTTTAGCAAAAAAAAAAAAAAAACCCACAAAACCTGAGAGATAGCTCCTAGGCCTTCAGTACTGGGGAAATAAGTAAATTAAATAAATAAATAAAGTATATATAGTAGAGCTTGTGCTTGGAGAACTTTGGATTATATTGGATCTGCTGTTTTATAACTAAAATCATAGTTTTGTAGTTAGTACTTTCTGTAGACTAGGTTGAGAGCATACTAGTCTGGATACACAGATAACCAGTCACATGTGCTTGAATACCTAAGGGGATAAATCTACAAGCTAGGCATGTCACTGAAGCCTCTGTTCCCTTCAGCAGACCTCGGACATGGAGATGAGGATTGAAACATTGTGCTCAGAGGAAGAGTGTGGGTAAAGGAAGATTATATGTTATTAAACCTTTTCAAGCTAGTTGTTGGTCACTCACGCCTATAATCCTAGCTACTCTGGAGGTTGAGATCTGAGGATTGTGGTTTGAAGTCAGCCTAGGCAGGAAAGTCTGTGAGAGACTCTTATCTCCAATTAACCACCAAAAAGCTGGCACTGGAGCTATGTGGTAGCTCAAGTGGTAGAGCACAAAAATTCAGGGTATTACCCAGGCCCAGAATTCAAGCCCCAAGACCATAAAAAAACAAAATCAAAAACTCTTTTCAGTCTTATAGGATTAAAAACAACAAGAAAAAACCTTACATAAAGCTGGGCCCTGGTGGCTCACGCCTATCATCCTAACTACTCAGGAGGCTGAGATCTGAGGATCGAAGTTCAGAGCCAACCTGGGCAGAAAGTCCATGAGACTCTTATCTCCGATTAACTGCCAGAAAACCAGAAGTTAGTGCTGTGGCTCAAAGTAGTAGAGCACTAGCCTTGAGCGCAAAAGGTCAGGGACATCTCCCAGGCCCTGAGTTCAAGCCCTATGACTAACAAAACAACAACAACCCCCCCCCAAAAAAAATAAAACAACCCACCTTACATCACTGGAGAAAGGAAAGGCAGAGGTGACAAAAAAGAAATGTATTCATTACCAAACTTATGAAATGGTAATCGCTCTGTATCACACCTTAATAATAACAATAACATCATACTTTAAAAAACTACATATGCAAATATGGTATTAAAAACAACAACCACCACCACCTTACCTGGCTTCTTTCTAAACTTAGCTGAAGGACTTGGTTGCTAATTATGCCTTAAGCATCTCTTCCATAGCTCACACCTCACATTTGCATCATTGTCCCTACCACACCCCCTTCCCGAGTCTCTGAAAATGGAACTGTTCGTTGTGATTTCTCAGACAGACCCACAATGTTGTAATTAGCCTGTTTATGCCATGCTATCATGGTATAATGATAAGCAGATAACAATAATCTCAAGTAATTGTGATACTATATGAGGAGGGCTTATCAAAACCCTTTTTTTTTTTTTTTTGTCGGCCGTGGGGCTTGAACTCTGGGCCTGGGCGCTGTCCCTCAGCTCTTCAGCTCAAGGCAAGCGCTCTACCACTTGAGCTACAGCGCCACTTCTGGTTTTCTGGTGGTTTATTGGAGATAGGAGTCTCACGGTCTCTCCTGCCCGGGCTGGCTTTGAACCGCGATCCTCAGATCTCAGCCTCCTGAGTAGCTAGGATTACAGGCGTGAGCCACCAGCGCCCGGCTATCAAAACCCTTTTATTGGAAGTTTTACTTCCTTTGAGCAAATTTCTTTGAAGTTTGAGGGATGTGTTTTATTTGCATGGCAGTCTTATGAAATTAAAACTCAATTTGTGGGCCACTCTATAAAGTATATCTGGTCCACTCTATAAAGTATATCTGTTTTGTTTTGTTTTTGTTGCCAGTCCTGGGGCAAAGTAGCTAAATTACAGGCATGAACTACCAGTGCCTGGTTAAATGTGGTCTTTTATGCTAATAAGGCTAACGTGCTACCACTTGAGCCATAGCACCACTTCTGGCTTTTTTTTTTTCTGCTTATGTGGTACTGAGGAATGGAACCCAGGGCCTCATGCATGCAAGGCAAGCGCTGTACCACTGAGCCACCTTCCCAGCCCTAAGGCTTCAGAATTTATACAGATAATTAAGACTTATATGCACTGTTAATCTTTTTTTTCTTTTTTCTCTTTTGTTATTTTTGAATATGTGTCTTTACCAGGATCCTTTGAAAAACCATACGTGCAAAAGGTGAGTACCTCTTTAATGGATTTCCTTGTGCTCCCCAATTTCTGCCTTCAGGCTTTTCTGCAGATATACATGCAGAACCTAATTTAAGAGCACAGGCTGACAGCTAATGCTTTTTTGGACAAAGTCTTCACAAACTCAGTAGTTATTATACTCATCAAGTTCATTTTTATAATTTCAACCATTTTGAATAATCAGAAGATTCTTTCATTGAGTGATATTACAATCTGTGACATAAATTGGAATCACATCCAAGAAGAGGCTGGTGTATATGAGCAACTAATTCTATGATGCCTTACCTGACTTTCACCTGAAACTTGATCTGTGTGAAGTGCAAAAGAAACATTTTTAGTTATAGTCAATAATTCTGTTTTTCTCCAAGGTTTACTTGTAGTGTGTCCCTTGTACTGTGTCCCCCAGTAATGTTAGAAATACAGAGGTTTGTAGCTCTGAGAAATGGAGTAAGCCACCCACTCATAAGTGCATTATCTACCCTGACTGTGACCAGCCTGGATTGTAAAGAAATCTTCAAGAACCAGGCACCAGTGTAATCCTAGCTACTCAGGAGGCTGAGACCTAAGGATTGCAGTTCAGAGCTGAGCAGGAGAGTCCATGCGACTCTTATCTACAATAAACTACCAAAAAAGTTGAAAGGAGAGCTGTGGCTTAAGTGGTAGAGCACTAGGCTTGAGCACAAACGCTCAAGGGACAGCGCCTAGACCCTGAGTTCAAGCCCAGAGTTGGCATATACACACACACATACACACAGATCTTTGAATAAAATGAATAAATTGTAGTCTATTCATCCTGTAGAATACTGCAAAGGGCTACAAGTAAATGAATCACAATTGTGTGCAGTTCCATGCACTAGCCTGGGTGGATCAACAGGAAGAAAATTCTGTCTTTTGGCAGGAAGTTGCTGTGCAATGTAAATCTCCTTTCGTGCAGTATAAATGTGTTCCCTCCATTTCTCCCTTCAGTGGCAGTTTAGTAGAAAGATTACACGTGGCTTGGTGATCAACCATTCTGTCTTTATATTAAGGAATATCTGCAGTGGACATGAGTCTTTTGTGGTTGCTCCTCAAGAAATCTGAATTCATTTCTTTTGTGAAGAGATTACTTAACAGTTCCCATGGGCCATCTTGCTGATACACAAGTCATCTTGATTTATTTATTTATTGTTTAACTAAGTTACTTGGCTGACATTCTAACATCGTTTGGAGTAGCTTTCTGACATGCTTTGGTATACAAAGTGGTGGGCATGTTTAGGCAAACAATCATTTTTATTATGAATGTTAGTTGCTTTTATTGGCTTGGAAACTATTTAATACTGAAGCTAGACATGTCTTAACTATCGAGACAGCTTGGTCATTTGAACCAGGAAAGAATTATACCTTAAAACTAGCTGCTGAGCCAGGCGCTGATGGCTCACACCTGTAATCCTAGCTACTCAGGAGGCTGAAATCTGAGGATCAGGGGTCAAAGCCAACCTTGGCAGGAAAGTCTGTGAGACTCTTATCTCCAATAAAACATAAAAAAAAAAAAAAAACAGAAGTGGTGCTGTGACTCAACTGGTAGAGCACTAACCTTGAGCTGAAGAGCTGAGGGACAGCATGTAGGCCCAAGAGTTCAAGCCCCACGACCGACAAAAACAAAATAAAACAAACTAGCTGCTGATAATTTTAATTATTAATTATTTTACTTTAATTATTACTTTTAATTTTAAAAATCATTTTAATTCTAACAATTTTAATAGTTTTTGATTATTAAAATTTTAATTTAATATTTAATTTTTAATTTTTTTTTATGGTAGTAGGGTTTGTACTCAGTACCTAACCCTTGCCAGGGAGGTCCACTCCTATTTGAGCAACTCCTCTAAGACCCTGATAAGCTCTATTTTTTTTTTTTTTGGTCAGTCATGGGGCTTGAACTCTGGGCCTGGGCGCTGTCTCTCAGCTTTTCAGCTCAAGGCAAGCACTCTACCATTTGAGCCACAGCGCCACTTCTGGTTTTCTTTATTGGAGATGAGTCTCAGAGAGGGCTGGGAAGGTGGCTCAGTGGTAGAGCACTTGCCTTGCATGCATGAGGCCTTGGGTTTGATTCCTCAGCACCACATAAGCAGGGAAAAAAAGCTAGAAGTGGCACTGTGGCTTAAGTGGTAGAGCACTTGCCTTGAGCTGAAGAGCTGAGGGACAGCGCCCAGGCCCAGAGTTCAGGCCCCATGACTGGACCCCCCCAAAAAAAGTCTCAGAAACTTTCCTGCCTGGGCTGGCTTTGAACTTCAATTCTCAGATCTCAGCCTCCTGAGTAGCTAGGATTACTGATGTGAGCCCTTGGCGCCCTGCTTGATAAACTCTATTAAAGAAGTTATTTTAAGAAAAATGATTGCTGTTCTGAAACTCTAAGGAGTGTCACCTGTAATACGTATCAAGCCAGTGCTCTTTGCTTGACTTAGGACTATAGAGATGTTTGTTGTGTAATAAAAGCAGTTTAATTTCCCTAGGTGATTCTTGCCCCTATAAATATTTATTAGTGAACAGATATTGAAAGATAGTGTTGCTGGATAACAGTGGCTCACACTTGTAATCCTAGCTACTGAGGAGGCTGAGCTCTGAGGTTCATGATTCAAAGCCAGCATGGGCAGAAAAGACTCCCAAGAGAGTCTTATCTCCAATTACCAGCAAAAAAAGCTGGAAGTGGAGTTGTGGCTCAAGTGGTATACTGCCAGCCTTGAACAAAAAAACAACAAGCTGCAAATGAGAATGCAAGGCCCTGAATTCACGCTCCAGTACCGGCCCCAAAAATAGTGACATGAAATGGGATGAAATGAGGTGAAAGAGAAGGAAGAAAGTCTAGATTGTATAAAATCCTCACACCTTTGCTGCTGTTTTTCCTTATTCTAGTTGCTGGGCATATTGGATTCTCCCCATTGTCAGCGCGGTCCTCATAGGTGTCCTATATCGCTACTACAAGATGGAAAGCAAATCTTGAGACCTGCTGAAGCCTGGGAACACATCTTGGGAGTGAGAAGTAGAGACTTGCTTTGGGAGCTGCAGCAGTGGCCCCTCCTTGATTCCTGCCCAATCGTCTTTGAAGCCAGGATGGTTGGCCACATACCCACCTTCAATCTGGGACCAAAATCCTTCATTTTCCAGAGCCTTACTCTCAAAGCACCTGCACACTTGCTCTATCTTCCCCAGGGCATCTTCCCTGGTTTCCACAACTACCTTACATTTCACACACTTATGTTAATGATTTCAATTCTTACGATGTAGTGACGTTGTTTGATTAAAAAAAAAAAAGCCTGATGTTTAAGAGTTGGACTGTATATGAGATGTTCTTTTTGTGCTGGTACTGGGGCTTGAACTCAGGGCCTGAGTGCTACTCCTGAGCTTTTTTGATCAAGGCTAGTGATCCACCACTTTGAGCCAGAGTGTCATTTCTGGCTTTTTCTGGTTAATTGGCGATATGAGTTTGCTGCCCAGGCTGGCTTTGAACTACAATCCTGAGATCTCAGCTTCTTGAGTTGTTAGGATTTTACAGGCATGAGCCACCAGTACCAGGCTACATTAGACATTCTTAACCCAATTTTGAAGCTTTCCTTTTTAGTAAATACTTTTTGTAAAATTCTGGTTTAATTTTCCTATTTATCACAAAAGGTTTGATACATATATACCAATGATTGAAAACACAACTACAAAATTAGCTTTTTTATTTTCCTTTTCTCTATTTTATTGTACTTATTTATTATTATTCTTTATTTTCTATTTTTTTATTTTTTGGCTGGTCCTGGGCTCTGTCCCTGAGGTTTTTGAAGCCATAACTCTGCTTCCAGCTTTTTGTAGTTAATTAGAGATAAGATTGTTGTGGACTTTCCCTGCCTGGGTTGGCTTTGAACTGGAATCCTCAGATCTCAAACTCCTGAATCACTAAGATTATAGGCATGAACCACTAGCTCTCAGCTTTTTTTTTTTTTCTTTGCTAGTCCTGGGGCTTGAACTCAGGGTGTGGGCATAGTCCTTGAGCTTCTTTTACTCAAGGCTAGCACTCTACCACTTGAGCCACAGCACCACTTTTCAGCTTTGTCTGTTTATGTGGTACTATGGAATCAAACCCAGGGCTTCATGAATGCTAGGCAAGCACTCTACCACTAAGCCACATTCCCAGCCCCAGCTTTGACCTTGTTTATGTTTGTTAAAACTAGAAAGAGCTTTGTGGCCATCCCCCCCTATCCATGTGAATATAACTGGATGCTATTCCTACCCCCAAAATCCAGCCACCTTCCCTCCCAAGGGGAGGGGAGCAGGTTATGCTTTACTTTGATTGCTTGGGTGGGAAGAGCTGAAAGAAGGAGGAGGTGTGGTTTGGAAGCTAGAACCCTGGTGAGTTCAGAATGATCTTTCTTTTGAAAAATACTGAAAGCACTACTTTTGACAGGAGTTGGGCAAAACTCCCAAAGCTTTCTGTGATTTGGCACTACCTTCTAACTACCCCTCCTCTTTTCTCCTAGCTCTCTATTATTGGCAAAATGTAAACACATACTATGTCTTTAGAGATTTACCAGGGATTCTGTTGGCTTTTTTAAATAGAGTAACAAATGTTTGATTTCCCTGTTTGACCAGAGAAAAAAGACTCCACTTTGATCTTCTGTCTGCCTTAATAAAATAGCTTCACCTTTAAGAGTGGGAGACCATTCATGACAAGAGACTATTTTTTTTTTTTTTGGGTCCGGTTGTGGGGCCTGAACTCTGGGCCTGGGTGCTGTCCCTCAGCTCTTCAGCTCAAGGCTAGCGCTCTACTACTTGAGCCACAGCGCTACTTCCGGCTTTTTTCTTATGTGGTGCTGAGGAATCAAACCCAGGGCCTCATGCATGCAAGGCAAGTGCTCTACCACTGAGCCACCTTCCCAGCCCCGACAAGAGACTATTTTCTATTTCATCATCCCAAAAACTAAAGTTTTGTTTTGCTTTTGATTTTTTTTTGTTTTTTGTTGTTGTTGATCGTGGGGCCTGAACTCTGGGCCTGGGCACTGTCCCTCAGCAATTCAGCTCAAGGCTAGTTAGTGCTCTACCATTTGAGCCACAGCTCCACTTCTGGCTTTTTCTGCTTATGTGGTGCTAAGGAATCAAACCCAGGGCCTCACGCATACAAGGCAAGCGCTCTACCACTGAGCCACCTTCCCAGCCCCGAAAATGCTTTAAAAAAATAGTCTTTTGGGTTTTTTTTTCTTCCTCCTCAATATGTATATCATTAAAAAGTAAGTTTTTAATTTAAAATTATGTCATGGGTCTGGGCATTTCTTTGGCATCTTTGACTTTATGTTTCCCCTGTGGAAGCACCTAAGTTGATTGTGCACCAACTGTTTTCCAACTGCTGATTTATTTTATTTTTGTTGGTTATGGGGCTTGAACTCAAAGCCTGGAGACTATCCTTGAGCTTTATCTGCTCAAAGCTAGTGCTCTACCACTTTTAGTCATAGCACCACTATGGTTTTGTGGTGTTTAATTGGAAATAAGAATCTTATGGACTTTCCAACTTAGGCTGGCTTTGAGCTGTGGTCCTCAGATCTCAGCTTCCTGAGTAGCTAGGATTACAAGCATGAGTCACCAGTGCCCAGTGTGAATGCTGATTTTTATGCTTGCCCTTAGGGGTTATTTTTCTGCTTCTGGGCCATTGTCTGTCTGGCAGGGAACAGCTGGATGGGGTACAACCTCCCCCTTCCCTTCCAGTTTACCCAGAGCTGGACAGGACAGGAAAGCTGCCCAGAAAACCAAGGCCAGCCCATGCAAACTGTTTTACAAAGTTCATTCCAGGTCTTGTATCCTGTGATTTAACAGTTGAATGAATTCAGAATTCATCCAAATAATATTAGCCTTTTCCCTTGCATACTATATTTTGAAATAATTTCTGGTTCACTTTTATGTATTAGAGAAAGGAGTTGAATGGAACTTTGATCTTAACCAGATGTTTATGATATTAATATAGGTGGAGAAATAGTTGGCTCTTATGTAACAGAAGTGGTGTGACTGAAGGTTGCATTGAATGAGGATTGGGGTATTATTGCTCTCATGATGATGTCACATGGAATACATTGGGGTACAGAACAAGGCATGTTGGGGAGGTGGAAAGGGAACCTTCGAGCTAAAATGAAGCCAGAAGATTACTTGGACCAGTTGTAAAAGCTGGGGTGTTAGCAGTCTCCGATATCAAATGGAAAACATCTGGCTTATAGGAAAGATTAAAGAATAATATTCTTAGGTAAAATTCTTGGATTTAAAAAAATATATATATATTAGGGTAAACATCCATGCAGAAAGTGTGTTTTTCTATTTTAAATTGTTTTTTTTTTCCTGTTTACATCTGGACTCATTTTTGTTTTTTGTTTTTTAACTAAGAGCCAGAACAAAAAGCTTTTCAGACTTTGTCTCTGCCATCCATGAAATCCATTTAATACTCAGGGCTTCATTTAAATGATTACAAATGTGATGCCACTTTGTATTATGAAGAGCACTTTTTGGGGTCCATTAACTAGAATCCTGCTGCCTGAATAAACAGTGAGGTGAGAGGTAGGAATTGAGTAGAGCAGAGGTTTTTCTAAACAAGTCATGTAGCATGGGTGCCAAATCTATTTGAAAGAATTTTGTTTAAGAAGTAGACGGAAATTCTCTAAACAGTGGAGTCAGTCCCTGTTTGCTGACTGCTTGTTCATGGTCTCTGGGGTGTTTGCTTGGTTGTTTCTTCTTCTTCTTCCTCCTCCTCCTCCCCCCCTCCTCTTCTTCTTCTTCTTTTTTGTTGGTCATAGGGCTTGAACTCGGCCTGGGCACTCGCTGTCCCTGAGCTCTTCGTCTCCAGTCGAATGCTCTACCACTTGGAGCCACAGTGCCAATTCTGGTTTTCTGGTGGTTAAGTGGAGATAAGAGTCTCATGGACTTTCCTGCCTGGGCTGGCTTTGAATGGAAATCCTCAGATCTCAGCCTCCTGAGTAGCTAGGATTACAAGCATGAGCTACTGATGCCCAGCTGTTTATTTCTAAAGTGGGCCAGCTGTTTCTGGGTCCCATATATACACATGATGGCTGGGGAACACAAAGAGAAAGGTGCCCCCAAAATACAGATGTTGGAGCTCCTGATGGGTTTGTTTGTTTGTTTTTGGGTCCAGTCATGGGGCCTGAACTCTGGGCCTGGGCGCTGTCCCTCAGCTCTTCAGCTCAAGGCTAGCGCTCTCCCACTTGAGCCATAGCACCACTTCTGGCTTTTTTTCTTTTTTGCTTATGTGGTGCTGAGGAATCGAACCCAGAGCCTCAGGCATACAAGGCAAGCGCTCTACCACTGAGCCACCTTCCCAGCCCTGATGGGTTTGTTTTGATTTCCACGTGACTTACATATCTGTAATGATTTTAAAAAAAGCAATGAGGACAGTTTATTGTGATTAGATAGATTCCCTTGTGGATGTGTAGGTATAGACAAAAATCTATCAGCACTTATCTTTACTGAGCCTGAAGGTGTTTTTCTGTTGTTGCTGTTTGTTTTTAAGCAATACATGTATGGTTACATTGTAAATTAAAAACATGGTTTCACAGGTCAGGTGTATCATGTGTGTACATGTGTCATAAATATGTTCCCTATTTAAAATCTCAAGTGTATCTATGTGCTTAAATGCCATTTTAGGGGGTCTGAAATGTGGCACATCAACGTTCTTTAACTTTTAGGAGAAATGAATTCAGACATTTCTTGTCTCAACAAGAAATTTGCTTTTTATTTTTTTTTAATTTATTTATTTTTTATTTGTGAACATACTGTACAGAGGGGTTACAATTACATGGGCAGGATAATGCGTACATTTCTTACCAAGCATTGCAGCCTCCTCCTTTGGTTTACCCTTCACATCCCTTCCCAGCCTCCCCCCTCCCCCCTTGCTTTTTATTTTTTAAGAACCATTGCATTTTGTTGCCAAGTATCACAAAAGTAATGGAGAGGCTACTAGGCTCTGAGAGCCAGGTCTGGAGTTTGTGGGGGTGCTTTAGAAGGAAGGTTCCAGAGCAACAGAGATCTGTCAAGTCACCAAGCCTGTATCCCGCATCTTATGGGTTTCAGTAGCTGTCCCTTCCATAACGCTATCTCCTTCATTGGCTCTTTGAGCAAAACATGATTTTGGTTATTTAACTTTCCTTTTTTCTGTACCCTGTGTTATGAATAAATAATATGATCATTCCTTTTGTGTATTCAATAATGGAGTTTGTTTACCTGTTTTATTTCAGCATATTTTGAAACAGATCTTTGTCTCTGCTGGAATGCATATACAGTGAGTATCTGTTAGAACCACACACAATAAGATAGTGTTTTCCTTTTTTTGTCCTGGCTACCATTATTAGAGAAACTAAACTGAAACAAAACACCCAGCTGGGCTCGCTCATGCCTGTGTTCCTACCTACGCAATAGGCTGTCATCTGAGCATTATAGTTCAAAGCCAGCCTGGGCAGCCAGAAGTGGAGCTGTGACTCAAGTGGTAGAGTGCTAGCCTTAAGTGAAAAGGCTCAGGGACAGCACCAAGATCCTGAGTTCAAGCCCCAGGGTCAGCACACAAAAACAAAACAAAAAGCCTTCAAAAATACTTAAAAAAAAACAACACAAACTAAAAGTGTTGGCACTCTGATCTCAGGTATTCTGGATACAAGTGCATTGGGAAGCGTGGAGTTTACTTATGGTGGTGCTGATGCTCTGGTTAGCATAATCTGTTAGAAGTTCTGTGCTCTTGGAATTCTCACCACTGACTGCTCTGTGCTGTGGAATTTCTCATCTGATAAATTGTTCACTTGGGAACAGTAGATACTTGTCTTAGAGGAAAATGCTCCGAACTTTCTAACCTAACAAAAGAGAGTAATCAGTCTTGTTTGTCATTTATTTATTTATTTATTCATTCATTCATTCATTTATTTATTTTGCCAGTCCTGGGGCTTGAATTTAGGGCTTAGGCACTGTCCCTGAGCTTCTCTTGCTCAGGGCTAGCACTCTACCACTTGAGCTACTACAGCACCACTCCTGTTTTTTTCTGTTTTATGTCTTACTGAGGAATTGAACCCAGGCATGCTAGGAAAATACTCTACCAGTGCTAAGCCACCTTCCCAGCCCAGTAATCAGTCTTTAATGAGTATGTGGTGGCCCAGGAGGGTCACATCCCACGTGATCCTCATGATGATCTAGGAATTAACGTGATGACATCACTTTCCAAAGTGCTGAAGCAAACAGAATTCCCACCAGGGATTGTCTTGGTGACGTCAGAGGATCTACATCCAATCCCATCAAAGCCATAGGGACTCCATTCCTCAGCCTGGGAAGAATAGATGCTGTCATTTCATACTGTGTGATTTTTGTATTTACTTGTATTTCTTTTGTATGTGTGTATTTATTTATTTGGGCTTAAATGCAGGACCTAGGTGCTGTCCCTGAGTTTATTGTGCTCAAGGATAGTGTTCTACCACTTGAGCCACTGCTCCACTTTGGGCTTTTTTGGTGCTTAATTACAGATAAGAGTCTCAAGGACTTTGCTGCCTGGGCTGGCTATGAACTGTGACCCTCAGATCTCAACCTCCTGAGTAGCTAGGATTACAGGTATGAGCCACTGGCACTCAGCTAGGACTTTATATTTTAGTGTAGCAAGAGAATTTATTTAATTTAGCTTGTAATAATCTGTTGTTCAAATAGCCTTGCCAAGAAAGTTGTCAGAAAGTTTTTTTGTCATTTTCTAAAAAGTAAATTTCTTGCTGGGTACTGACAGCTCACACCTATAATCCTAGCTATTCAGGAGGATGAGGTCTGAGGATTTTGGTTCAAAGCTGGTCTGGGCAGAAAAGTCTAGGAACCCTGAAGGAGAATGACATGGGAGATTTCTCTCTCTAATCTCTTGTTAACCACCAGAAAATTGGAAGTGGCTCTGTGGTTCAAAGTGGTGGGGCACTAGCCTTGAGCAAAAGAGGTCAGGGACAGCGCCCAGGCCTTGATTTTAGGCCCAATGACCAAACAACAACAACAATAATTTTTTGTCATGGATAAAGGCTATGCTTATTGTACCAAATCACCTTCTAAGGGGGACACAACGTTCTAGTACCAACACCAGTACCCAACGTGCCTATTTCACTGTACTATTGGTTATTGTATTTGCTCAGGGAAGGAAAGAAGGAATAACATTGAAGGAATTAAGAGGTTTGAATTTTTTTCTAAATGGAACTTAAAAAAAATGTGGGTACACCCATATAATTTTCTGAATTACTGTGAATATTCCTTCTAAACCATTCTTTTGAATTGACAAAATAAACTGTATCAGGGCTGAGGATTGAAACCAACACATTCCAAACAGCCAGAAAGCTATTTATGAAATGCTGCCTGATTTTTAATAGCCTTCTGATTTTATCCTGTGTGTCGTACAATGTAAACACAGCGGGGGGGGAAACAATGCATTCCTAAAAGTTTTGTGTTTTCACCTTTTCATTTTGTTTGTTTTTTTGGTGCCAGTGACTGGGGCTTGAACCCAGGGCCTGGGTGCTGTCCTGTAGCTTTTGTGCTTGAGCGACAGGGCCACTTTCAGCTCTTTTGGTAGTTATAATTGGAGATAAGAGGGTCACTGACTTTCCTGCCCTGGCTGGCCTGGAACCTTGATCCTCCTATCTCAACTCCTGTGTAGCTAGGATTACAGGGGTGAGCCACTGGGTGTGTGGCCACTTTCTAAATTGCACATGCACATAGTCCAAAAGGTTAAATAGTTTTAACCTATTGCTAGGACAAACTGGCCTTTTGCTACTCCAGAAGCCTCCAGGCGCAGAGCACTGGTGGACTCCTGCCCTCGGTGGAAGGGGGTTCTCTGAACGGAGAGGGGAATTCCGGGAGAAAGGAATCAGCCTTACTCAGTCCTAGTCTGTTCCCCACCGTTCCTGTGTTGGAAGTGAAGCAGGGGTAGGACCCTACCCAGGACGTGTCAGTTACTGGGGTAATTCTGCCCCATTCATTGCTTGCTGCTAGTCTAGGATGCATCCTCTCCCACCCCCACTTTTGATTTCCCCCCAGACCTAGAGCTTGAACTCAGGGCCTGGGCACTGTCCCTGAGCTTCTTTTGCTTAAGGCTAGCATTCTACCACTTGAACCACAGCTCCACGTCCAGCCTTTTCTGTTTATATGGTACTGAAGAATCGAACCCAGGGCTTCATACATGCTAGGCAAGCACGCTACCACTAACCACATTCCCATCCGTCTTTTCTTTCTTTCTTTCTTTCTTTCTTTCTTTCTTTCTTTCTTTCTTTCTTTCTTTCTTTCTTTCTTTCTTTCTTTCTTTCTTTCTTTCTTTCGTGGGGCTTGCACTCTGGGCCTGGGCACTGTCTCTCAACTCTTCAGCTTAAGGCGAGTGCTCTACCATTTGAGCCACAAGCACCAG
>NW_012267234.1:9003938-9023149 GCF_000151885.1 Dipodomys ordii
TGGATTTGATGTGTGTGTGTGTGTGTGTGTGTGTGTGTGTGTGTGTGTGTGTGTGTGTATGCTGGCACTGGAGCTTGAATTCAGGGCCTTTGTGCTCCTGCTTGGCTTTTTTGCTCAAGGCAAACACTACCATTGAGCTACATCTCCACTTCTGGCTTTTTGCTGGCTAATTGGGGATAAAAGTCCTGCCAGGAGCCGGGCGCTAGTGGCTCATGTCTGTAATACTAGCTACTCAGGAGACTGAGACCTGAGGATCACAGTTCAAAGCCAGCCCAGGCAAGAACATTTGTGAGTCTCTGATCTCCAATTAACCACCAGGAAACTGGAAGTGGCACTGTGGTTCAAGTAGTAGAGCACCAGCCTTGAGCTGAAGAGCTGAGGGACAGTGCCCAGGCCCAGAGTTCAAGCTCTGTGATTGACAAAAAAGAAAAAGAAAAGTCCTGACCCGGCTGGCTGATCCTCAGAACTCAGCATCTGCAACAATTAGGATTACAGGCAGGAGCCACCAGTATCTGGTTTATGCTGGGTCTCTTCAACTGGAATTGTGTTGTATTCAAACTTTTTTGTTGGTTCTGAGAACCATACCAGCTGTGTAATGAATTAACTATGAGAGCTTTCATCTTTGAAGTCTATCTATTATTGGTCCTATCATTATGATACATGATTTTACCATTTAACATAACTAACCTACCACTTGACTGCTGTGTGTGTGTGTGTGTGTGTGCACGCATGTGCACGCATGTGCACGTTAATTCTACAGCTTCAACTCAGAGCCTGGGTGCTGTCCTCAAGCTTTCTTGCTCAAGGCTAGCACTCTACTACTTGAGCCACAGCTCTACTTCTGGATTTTTGGTGGTTAACTGGAGATAAGAGTCTCACAAATTTTCCTCAGCCTCCTGAGTAGTTAGGATTATAGGCATGAACCTGTTGCCTTTTCTTTTCTTTCTTTCTTTCTTTTTTTTGGTCAGTCTTGGGGCTTGAACTCTGGGCCTGGGAGCTGTCCCTCAGCTCTTCAGGTCAAGGTGAGTGCTCTACCACTTGAGTCACAGCACCAACTTCCAGTTTTCTGGTGGTTTATTGGAGAGAAACATCTCACAGACTTCCCTGCCCAGGCTGGCTTTGAACTGCAATCCTCAGATCTCAACTTCCTGAGTAGGTAGGATTACAGGTGTGAGCCACCCGCACCTGGATCTTCTTCTTTTTTTTTAAATAGCCAAAACTGGCCATTGTGTTCACAATGGTCTGAAACTCATCCTTTCCCTTGCTCTCTTTCCCAGTTTTTCCCCTACAAATTTCATAGTTCATTTTACCAAGAGTCCAGTGAGTACCACTGCTGCATTTGTTCACCCTTTGTCCCTCCATTCCATTTCTGTGCCTCCCCATACACTCCCAAAGACATATAAACAAAGCAAAAAAGAAAACAAAAACAGCAAAAAAAAACAACCCTTCTTGTCTTCAGTTGAGCCTAATGCTTTTGTAATGACATGTAAATCTTCCCCACTCAGATCTTCTTTGACAGATTCCTTCAGTAGGCATCCATCAAGTGTTGTAATAATATGTATATAGCACATTGAGAAATGGGATATAAACTCAGGCAAGGGGATTCATGCCTATTATCCTGACTACTTGCGAAGCAGAGATCAGGATGATGATGGTTCTAGGCTGGCCTGGGCAATCAGTTTCCTTCAAAACTTTTATTTATTTTTTGTTGATTGTAGGGCTTGAACTCAGGGCCTGAGCTCTGTCCCTGAGCTCTTTTACTCAAGGCTAGTGCTCTACCATATTGAGCCATAGTCTCACTTCTGGTTTTCTGGTGGTTAATTAGAGATAAGAATCACACAGACTTTCTTGACTGGGCTGGCTTTGAACCATGATCCTCAAATCTCGGCCTGCCTAAGTAGTTACGATTATGGGTGTGAGCCACCAGTGCCTGACACTTCAAGAACTTTTTTTTTTTTTTTTTCCAGTCCTGAGGCTTGAATTCTGCCCCTGTCTGGTCCTTGCACTGTCTCTGACTCCTTTTGCTTAAAGTGAACACTCTACCACTTGAGCCACAGTGCCACTTCTAGCTTTTTTTTCTGTGATTTAATTGGAGATAAGAGTCTCACCAGACTTTCCTGCGCTACCTGGCTTTGAACATTGATCCTCTGATCTCAGCCTCCTGAATAGCTAGGATTACAAGCATGTGCCACGAGGTCCAGCTCTTTAAGGAGCTTTTTTTTCTTTTATCTTTCTTTTTTTTATTTTTTGTTCATAGGGCTTGAATTCTGGGTCTGGGCACTGATCCTGAGCTCTTCAGCTTAAGGCTAGTGCTCTACCACTTGATCCATAGCACCATTCCCAGTTTTCTGGTGGTTAATTGGAGATAAGAGTCTCATGGACTTTCCTGCCTGGGTTGGCTTTGAACTGTGACCCTCAGATCTCAACCTCCTGAGTAGCTAGGATTACAGGTATGAGCCACCAGTGCTGGTCTCTTCAAGGACCTTTTGATGTGAGAATAATTCTACTATGTTGTGGTGATGGAGAAGCTGAGTGGTTGCTGGTCCCTAGGACTGTGGAATCTTTTAAAGAAGCCATGATTTGCATACTTTGTAGCATGTAAATGACATACTCATGTGAGCTGCATGCCACCGTGACTGACTTGGTGAGAGGTAGGATTTGCCCTATGTGTACACTGAAACATGTCCTGTGCTTAGTATAACTTGTAACAGACACTGTTCCAATAAGTGGAAAAGGAAAAAAGAAACCAACACAGAAACAACAACTAACGATGACTCAGGACCCAACCGGGCAGTTCAAAGAGAAAGATTTGTTAGCATTCAGGGGAGAGAAGGCTAGAGCTGCTGTGTTTATTTTGTCATGGTCAATTTATTCTTTCCTCACACAGAGTTACCCCTAACCTTGAATCTCCAGTAGTTACGTTCAGCCACAAATCTCATCGGGTTAGAAACCCTTGCTAACCTACCATTTAGCAGGAAGAAGCAGACTTTCTTTTTTTCCCTGTTGATTCCATGGTTTTCTGTGAGGAGCTGTATAGTGGATTTCTCAGTGCCCATGAGACATCTGGGAAGACTTTTCTGTCCAGAGAAAAGAAAAAGGAAAGAGAGAGCCATAGAAAAGCTATGTTGGCCATCATGCTGCTGGCTAGAGAATGAAGCACGAAGCCAGCATGACCAAATAGAGACTGGATCTCTGTCCACGAAGCTGCTCACTCCACGTAGCTTACAGCTTGCACCCTACGGTGGGACTTCCATGGACCTGGTCCTCATTCATTTCCCTGTTGTTGACGCTATTTGTGTGGAGTGCGGACGTTTCTATTACTTGCAGCTGGAAGCATCCTCGCTGATAAACTATTCTGAAGAGAAATGACTCACGGGGAAAGAATCCTTTCAGCTTCTGATTAACTCTGGCCTCCCGAGATAATTATCTGGGCCATCAGATACAGAAAAAATATGGAGGTCACAGGATTAAAATGATAGTGGCTGCCTTGGGGGAGAGGGTGGGGATGGTGCCGAGGAGGGAGCTTCGTCGGGGCTTCTGGAATGTTAGAAATTTCTCCACGGTGTATTGGTTCCACGAGTGTGTTTACTTTGGGATAAGTTCATCGAGCTGTATACTTAACGATGTGTGTACTTTTCGGCCTTTAAATTCTATTTCAATTTTTCAATCTTGCCTGGAAGGAAATGGGTGGCATATGTTATGGTCATTTTTATTAAGCAACCAAATGAAACTGTGGGATATGCTTTTGTTTATAAACTCTCAGAGCTCATGACAGAGTTTTCCTGTCACTAATGTGGGGCCAACCTACTCTGACCTCAGCCAACATGGTTCTCCTCTGGGTTTGGAGGGAAGGACCTCACTGTTTCACCCATAGCCAGGTGCTGATAGCACATGTCTATAATTCCAGCTACTCAGCACGTTGAGATCTGAGGATCATGGTTCTAAACCAGTGTGGGTAGGCAAATCCACGAAACTTTTATTTCTAATTGAACAGCAAAAAGCCCGAAGTGAGGTGTGGTTCAAATGGAAGAGCTAAGTGAAAGCTTGGGGCCCTGAGTTCAGGTCCAATCAGCATGTGTGTGTGTGTGCAGGTACACACACACACACACACACACATAAGCGTCACACATGAAAGACCATTGCTTTTAGAATCTAGTCACAATAAATACTTTAGAAAAAACAGCCAGGTGTCTGTGGCTCACGCCTGTAATCCTAGCTACTCCGGAGGCTGAGATCTGAGGATCACAGCTGGAAACCAGCCAGGGCATAAAAGTCTCCCTGAGACTTTTATCTTCAACGAAGGGCTCAAAAACAGGCATTGGAGCTGTGGTTCAAAGTGGTAGGGTATTAGCCTTGAGCAAAATTATTCAGGGACAGTACTCAGGCCCTGAGTTCAAGCCCCACAAATAACAAAAAAAATTAAAAATGTATATTTATACATATATTTTAAAAACAGAATAAGCCGGGTGCTGGTGGCTCATGCCTGTAATCCTAGCTACTCAGGAGGTTGAGATCTGAGGATCGAGGTTCAAAGCCAGCCCAGGCAGGAAAGTCCATGAGATTCTTATCTCCAATAAATCACCAGAAAACCGGAAGTGGCGCTGTAGCTCAAGCACTAGAGCCTTAGCCTTGAGCTGAAGAGCTAAGGGACAGCACTCAGGCCCAGAGTTCAAGCCCCACGACCAACAAAACAAAACAAAACAAAAAAACAGAATAAAAACTGACCAATTGAAGTATGGAAGGGCTTGATCTATCATGCAGCCCTGGTATTGAGCCCTCTTGCTCACAAAGATGATGTGTCACGTTGCATTGTCCTTGGTTTGTGGGATTTGGGGACCAGATTATCTGGAGATAGATGTGACTTTCAGAGGAATCCCAGTTCAGACAAGTTCTCATAAATCATAGCTTGGGGAATGGAAGTGGACAGGTGAAGTGGGGAGGGAGAGGCTGAGGAGGGGCCACATCCTGAAACCCAGGGAGCCCTGTCCTCTTAAGCCTCATAATTGCATGGGAACTGGAAGCTCATACAACACTCCGACCTCTTATTGGTGTTCACCTCACACTGAGAGCGCTCTCACACTGACATCCTCTCTACAACCTTGTGAGGCCAGCAATGTTATCACCAGAGACAAGGATGAAGAACAGGCTTTGGAGTCAGACCAGAGTCAGAGTTTGAGTCTAGTTCTTGTCACACTAGTAGAGTAATATTACACAATTTACCACCTTACCCCTGACTCAGTGGCTCAACCCCAGGAGACATTTGGTAACACCTGGATATATATATATATATATATATATACACAATATATGTATATATACAATATATGTATATATATAATGTATGTATATATACAATATATGTATATATATATAATGTATGTATATGTATAATGTATAATGTATGTATGTGTATATATATGTAGAGAGCGTCTATATATGTGTATAGGAATATATAATTTTAAGCACATGGGGTATTGCTGACCTGCACCTCCACACTACTGGAGCCATTTTTAACTGTCACAGTGACAGGGGGCTCCCTGTCTAATGGGCAGAGATCCGTGGTGCTGTTGAAAATCCCTAGGCTCTGCTGATTCTCAGTCTTATAGGAGGCATTGTCTCCTATGGGGTCATTTAGAAAGATTATGCTAGACAATAGTTATTGGATTATCTGCTCTTCTCTTCTCCCTTCCCCACTTGTTCTATAGACTGGCCTCTTAAGACCACACGTCTCCATAGAATTTGGGTTCTGTGGACTGAGAGCCAACCACCATAGTCCCTATTTATTTATTTGCTGATACTAGGGCTTGAACTCAGGGCCACACACTATTGCTTGGATTTTTTGCTCAGGGCTAGCACTCTACCACTTGAGCCATGCTGTTAGTTCTAGTTATCTGCTGGTTATTTGGAGATAAGAATCTTATGGACTTTTCCCACCTGAGCTGGCTTTGAACCTTGATCCTCAATCTCAGCCTCCTGAATAACTAGGATTACAGGCATGAGCCATCAGCACCTAGTCCTCCATTTTATTTTTTTATTAGTGTTGTTGTTGTTGTTTTCAGCATTGCAGATTGAATCGGTGTTGCATATGCTAAGCAGACAGCTCTACCACTTAAGCTATTCGTCTGATTTCACATTTGAAATAGCTTTCAATTAATCAATCAATTAATTTTTGCAGTACTGGGGATTGAACCCAAGGCCTTGCATGCACTAGTCAAAAGCTACTGCTTGAGTTACACCTTAGTGCCCAATTTAAGTTTAAGCCTGTGTGTGGTTTTTCATTTTTCTCATATTATTCTGTCCCTTTTTTTCATGGTTCAATAGATCAGAGGTGGACTTTTGATCCAAACTTAGAACAGTACCTTTTCCTTTTTTTTTTGTTGGTCATGGGGCTTGAACTCTGGGCTTGGGTGCTGTCCCTCAGCTCTTCTACTCAAAGTTAGCAATCTACCATTTGAGCCACAGCACCACTTCCAGCTTTTTCTGCTTATGTGGAGCTGAGGAATCGAACCCAGAGCCTCATGCATGCAAGGCAAGCACTCTACCACTGAGCTACCTTCCCAGCCCGCTGCTATAATATTTTTAAAGCAGTTTTCCCACCTACCTCTGTAACATGAAGCCACAGGAGTTAATTTTTTAGCTTGTTTTAAACTTTGAACAATACACACTACATGTGTCTTTTTGTGATTCCTTTCTTTCAACACCATGTCTGGGAGACTTCTTATGTTCTCCTGTATAGTGTTCTGCATTGATTTTTTTTTTCCACTGATGTTCAATCAATGATTGATAATGGACATTGGGTTACTTTCAATTTTAAAGCAACCTCACTGCTATGAACATTTCTGTTTGTACAGGCTGGAGCTTCTGTACAAAAACATCTCATACTCTGGAACGAGGAGAAGTTCTGCAGGTTCCAGATTTCCTCTGTTCCATATCTTTGTCTCTTTGGGTTCCTTTCCATGCATATATCAATCAATACCTGGGCCCACAAGGTTAAGAAGCTACAGTGTGGCCCACAGTATATTTTCTGAAAATGTTAAATTTAGAGTGATCTTGTAACACAGTCTTTCCACTTCTGATCATATGCGAAGAAGAAAAAAAATTTAAATTCAAGAAAAATGTGTATCTCAATATGCACAGCTGAGTTATTCAAATATCTGAAGGATAAAATATGGTATGTGAATACAATAGAATATTATTCAGCCTTAAAAAGGAACAAAACACTGATACATGCTACAATGTGGAAACATTTTTGAAAACCTATGTTGAGGGAAAAGAAGTCAAACTCTGAAAGCTATGTATAATTTGATCCTGTTTTTGGTTTGTTTGTTTTTTTGCCAGTCCTGGGGCTTGAACTCAGGGCCTGGGCACTGTCTCTGAGCTTCTTTTGCTCAAGGCTAGCACTCTACCACTTGAGCCACAGCACCAATTCTGGCCTTTTTTGTTTATGTGATGCTGAGGAATCGAACCCAGGGCTTCATGCATGCTAGGCAAGCACTCTACCACTGAGCCACATTCCCAGCCCCGTGATCCTATTTATAGGAAATGTTCAAAATAGGCAAATTCATAGAGACTCAAAGTAGATTGTTTAGAGCCAGGAGAAAGGAGAACCGAGGAATAACTGAGAATTCCCTTTTGAGATCAGGAAAATGTTCTGGAATTACTAGTGATGATCTCACAAGTTTGTGAATGAATACACATTACAAAAAAAGAATGGTGAAATTATATTCCGCAGAAGGGCGCATTTTGATGAGGTGAGAATTACATCTTAATAAAACTATAAATAAAAGCACATCATCCTTATCATTCACACGTGTAGTAAGTATGTTTTGCCCAGCAGTTCGCTGTGGAAGCATCAGCCATTGCATTAGACATGGCGCCGGCGTTGTTGCGGCCCATTCCTAGGGAGCTAGTGAGGAGATGCTTTGCAGAAGTGTAGACAGGGTTCCTAGGAAAACCTTGGCTAGAGGCAGAGCCGAGCAATCCAGGCTTGGTGACAGATGACAGCCATTCCTGACCAGGGCCTGAAAGGGGAGAAAGTGCCAAGACAGCAACAAACTGTCACAGAGGGGCTGCTGGCAGGAGCTGCGGCAAGGGGGGGGGTGGGGGAGCCCCCTGACTCTCCCATCTCGGACCAGTGCCTCCCAGTAGGTCACCCATCTGGAGAACCAGAGGGGATGGGAGTCTGGCCAATGGAAACCACCGGTGGCGACTGCGCAGGTGCGCGCATGCAGCCCTGAGGCCTGCAGAGCCTTTGGCACTGGTCCCCATGGGGCCCCGTGGGGTGCAAAGGAGGAAGATAACAGAGCCCATCGGGAGAAGCGAGAGGCAGAGAGGTCGGCCCGCCCTAGGCTGTAGATTTGACAAAATACTAACTTGGCGATCATTCCAGAATGTGAGCTGAGCATCGCGTGGGTGGCGGGCAGTCGGGATCCAGTGGCACCTGAGTGGCCAAAGGAGGACCTTGGCCATCCGTTTGGAAGGAGGAACCCAGGCCCTCTGGAGTCTGATTTTGTTTTTGTCCCGGTGCTGGGGCTCGAACTTGGGGCCCTCGGGGCTATCCTTTAACTTTTTCACTCAAGGCTAGTAGGGCCCTATCATTAGAGCCACAGTTCCACTTGCGGCGTTTCCGGTGGTTAAGTGGGAAGATAACAGTCTCAGGAATTCCCTGCCTGGGCTGGCTTTGAACCTTCAGATCTCAGTCTCGTGAATAGCTAGCTATGCAAACAGAGAGCAGCTCTGTGGCTCTGTGCAGGGTGACCCTCTGCCCCTCCTCCCCCTCCCCAGCCTTGGGTGAGGTGGCTGGATAGGGGGAGGGGGGGGGATGACACCCAGGTCCTGCCTCAGAAGCCAGGAGGCATGTGGACTGGGCCCTGAGCTCCTTCCAGCTTTAAGTGGGCCCTCTGGCCCCTCCCAGGTCCCCCCCCCCCTTTACAAAGCCAAGAAAGACCAGGGGAAGGGAGCATCCCTCCATACCAAATAGGACACAGCCAGGAACAAGCTGGAGCTTCAATCTGATAGCTGAAGTGCCCCCCCTTACCCCTCCCCCCAGGGAGAAACGTGGCCTTGTCAACCTCCTGGGATCCAGAATCCACTGAGAAAAAGCACCCAGGTTGGGGGCGAGATGTTGGGGGTGGCTTCTTCAGGCATTCCTGTCCCAGCAAAGCCAGAGCACAGTTTTGGGGGGAGTTTCTAGGCTTGTGCACCTTGGCACCTGGCGGTATTTTCTTCCACAGAGGTCTCTCCCGCTGGCTCCTTGCCTAGCCAGTTGCCCACAGATTGGAAAACAAAGCTCAGGCTCCCGTTCCCTGGAGACTTGGGCTTAAGGGCTGGGCCTTGGGCAGGCTGGGCGGATGCTTTAGTTTTTTTTTTTTTTTCTCTCTCTCACCCTCCCCTAGCATAGAGAATGTTACAGCCAATTCCTGTTGGAAGTGCTTTTGCTTTCTTTGGAGCAGAAAACACTTTTCCTTTCTCGTGATTGTTACAGTTCAGGTCATGTTTAGGATGATAAGTTTGCTAGCCTAATGACACACGGTGATTCTTTAACCTTTTGGGGCCCAGATTCTACTGCATGAAGAAAAATAAAAAGATTATATGTGTGTGTGTGTGTGTGTGTATACACACACGGATCCTCTCCCTCAAATATACACATGCTCCCCGTAAATACCCCTAATCAAACAATTCATTGCAATCCTAGCAGGTGAAGATCCCTTGGGTGAAGGGAAAATTTTTCTTCCTGTGCTTTTAACATGCTGCCCCGGCTCTCCCTCAGTCTGGATTTTAAATTCCCTTTCTTTAGCACTTGTGGGGTCAGGATTTCTTGCCTGGCTCACACCCCAATGACTCCCATGTGTCCAGGCTGTTGGTGTCATAGGGCCCCTTCCAGCCCAAGGCTGTGCTCTGGCCTGAGCTCTTGATTTTTTTTTCTTCTTTCCAAGCACCAGAAGATTCCAGTGAGATTTGTAAAGCTTTTGTCTCAGGGGAGCTTCTTCATGACGGGAGGGGCTGGGCCTCAGGAGCCTCAGCTGGCTCAAAAAAAAAAAAAAAAGAGGGGGTAGCACTTTGGAAGAGACTCTAGGGAGACAGGCGTTGTCTGAGTTTGTTAAATTCCAGAAACGAGTCACTTTGCCAAAAATGCCAAAAATAAAAGGACTGTCTAGACACTTGCACATTGGAAGCTCTAATAAGAAGAGAGACACCGCCTCTGACGTCGTCGATTTATGCTTGCGTGGCACCACCTTGGGGTTCGGTCACTTAACCAACAAGGACTGAGCGGCCGCCGTGCACCCCGTGTTCTGGGGGCCTGGTACATCGGGTGATAGGATGTAGAACCAACTGGTTTTAGGTAGTGGCAATAACACAGGGTGGTGATGGACCTGAGCCGAGATCTCCCCCAAAGAATTCCCCACTTCTTTGGTGATCCCCAGTCTCACTTACTGTAGCTTTAACTAACTGTGGTCTGAAAAGATCCAATGGAAAATTCCCAGAAATAAGCAATATATAGGTCTTAAATAGTGCACCATTCTGAGTGACATGATGAAATTGCTTCTTGTTATCTCATGTCTCATCTGTCCCACCCCAAACCTGACTCATTCCTTTACCTACTGTATCCGAGCTGTATATGCTACCCACCCTATTAGACACTTGGGAGATACTTGAGAAAGATTATATTTCAATACTTGTTATTACCCTACATTGGTATAATGGTTCTGCTTCCTTATTATTTCTCTCTTACTGGGTCTAGTTTATAAAGCAAAAATTATCCTTGGTATATATGCAGAGGGAAGACATCTGTGGCTCAGGAATTGAGGTTTGGGGCATTCACTGGAGGTTTTGAGCTATATCTCTCATGGCTAGAAGAGGATTACAGTAGTGGAAAGGGAGGAGCCATTGGAGGAGAACTTGAGGCAGAAGAAGCCACTGCCACAAAGGCCCCAAAGCCTGCAGGAAAAACAAACAAAAAACACCACATGGTTGGTGCAAAGTGTGTGTGTGTGTGTGTGTGTGTGTGTGTGTTGGGGTCAGAAAGATAGGAGGGGAGATGGATGAAGTAGAAGAACCCAGGTCCTGTGAAGGCTTTGCAGTCCTCCAGGGAAGATAGCTGGGGTTTTGTTGCAAATGTGACAGAAAGAGGGAAAGGGCAATCCATGTTAATCTGATTAAGGCCGAAACCATGCATGTGGGAAATACCATGGTTAAACCCCTTTGTAGCAATTAATATATACTAAAAATGGATGAAAGAAGAGTAAATGAGGTTCTGGTGGGGGGAGTGAGAATGGGAGGGCAAAGAGAAAAGGTAGTAAAAGTTCCTTATAAACATGTTTGAAAATACAACAATGGAACATGTTGCAATTTGTTTAAGTGGGGAAAGGTGGCAGGGGACAGGGAATGAGAGAGAGGGTGAATTTGATCAGGAGACATTGTATGCATGTGTGAATTCTCACAGTGAAGTCCTCTTATACAACCAACAGATGCTAAGTAAGAGAGAGAGGGAGAGAGAGAGAGAGAGAAAGAATGAATGAATTTCTCCTCCTTGTGTGTTACAAATTCATTGTAGTTAAGACTCAGGAAATTGTTTGAGTATTCCTAAGGCTTAGACACAGGACCTGGGTGCTGTCACTAAGCATTTTTTTTGTTCAAGGCTAGTGTTATACCACTTGAGTCAAACTCCACTTCCATCTTTTCTGATAGTTTATTGGAGAGAAGAGTCTCACAGATTTCCTGCCTGGACTGCCTTTGAACCATGATCCTCAGATTTCAGTCTTCTGAGTAGCTAGGATTACAAGAGTGAGCCACTGGTGCCTTCCTTCCTTCCCTTCCTTCCTTCCCTTCTTCCCCTCCCTCCCTCAATTCCTTTCTTTTCTTTTCTTTTTTCTTTTTTTTTTGCTGGCTTGAACTCAGGGCCTGGGCACTGTCTTTGTGTCTTTTTGCACTCAAGGCGCTATAGCACTCTACCACTTGAGCCACAGCCCCACTGCTGGATTTTTTTTTTTGGTTGGTTGTGGGGCTTGAACTCTAGGCCTGGGCGTTGTCCCTCAGCTCTTCAGGTCAAGGCCACCACTCTACCACTTGAGCCACAGCCCCACTTCTGATTTTCTGGTGGTTTGTTGGAGGTAAGAGTCTCATGGACTTTCCTGCCTGGGCTGGCATTGAGCTGTGATCCTCAGATTTCAGCCTCCTGAGTAGGTAGGATTACAGGCATGAGCCATCAGTACCCGTTCACTTCCGGCTTTTTCTGAGTAGTTTTTATTGGAGATAAGAGTGTCAAGGACCCTGTCCTGGCTGGGAAATTTTTTTTTGTGTGTGTGTGTCCAGTCATGGGGCCTGAACTCTGGGCCTGGGCACTGTCCCTCAGCTCTTCAGCTCAAGGCTAGCGCTCTACCACTTGAGTCACAGCGCCACTTCCGGCTTTTTTCTTTTTGCTTATGTGGTGCTGAGGAATCGAACCCAGGGCCTCAGGCATGCAAGGCAAGTGCTCTACCACTGAGCCACCTTCCCAGCCCCTGGCTGGGAAATTTTTAATTAATACTTCACATAAGGGCCAAAGTTACAGGGCTCTTCCTAGTCCAAAGTCCTTTGTTTCTGTCCTTCCAGGAAAATGAAGAAATTATAACTAACAAACTAGCAAACAGACAAGGCAGCAACAACAAAACAAACCAAAAATCTCCCTAAGAGAAAAGTTTCTTGGCTGATTGTCTCTACAGAATGTTTGTCTCCTCAGCTGGCAGGAGAGTCAGAGAGTCGATATGTATTAAGCATCAATTACATACCTTGATCTCCTCTGATTCCCCAATAACCCTACAAGGTTAATGTTATTAGCTTTGCTTTCTGCTCTGTTCTTTTTCAAATTCCAGTATGAGAGCTTGAACTCAGGGCCTCATGGTCACTCTTATCTTTTTGTGATCACTGCTAGTCCTCTACCCCTTGAACCATGCCTTCACCTCTGACTTTTGGCTGGTTAATTGGAGATACAAGTCTCTTGGCTTTGCCTGGGACTGGTTTTGAACCAAGATCCTCAGATCACAGCCTCCTCAGTAGCTAGGATTATAGACTTGAGCCACTGAGACCCTGGCAAGAATAGCCTTTTCAGATCTCCCTCTCCAAGGTCAAGATTTATTGATGCCAAAGACGCTAATGAAGAAAAGGGAGTTTGGATCCTGAAGTAAACAAGCTCATTATCTAGCAATAAATCAACTAGGGCTGACTGCAAGGTGGAACTGATGCTATCTGTTTATTCAAAAAGAGAAACCAATGAGAGCTACCAGTGGATCACCGAGGGGATTCCAGGATCCAGGACCCTCATGACAAGGCCATTCGATGTAGCAAAATCCTCCCACCTATGCCTTTCCTCCTAGCTCTGTGACAGGCCTGGTGGCATGGATTGGTTTGTTGAAAGAGGAGTTGCGCTCTCATTTTGCCTGGACCAGCCTCAAACTGCGTTCCTCCTGATCTATGCCTCCCTAATCATGTTGGATTATAGGTTTGAGCGAACCATGCCTCACCAGATCTCAGGACTCTTGGGAACAACCAGAAGCGAGTAGGGTTTTTTGTTCGTTTGTGATTTTGTGCCAGTCTTGGGACTTGAACTCAGAACCTGGGTGCTGCCCTTGAGCGTTTTGCTCAAGGCTAACACTCTACCACTAGATCCACAGCTATCTATCTATCTATCTATCTATCTATCTATCTATCTATCTATCTATCTATCTATCTATCTATCTATCTATCTATCTATCTATCTATCTACCTACCTACCTATCTATCTACCTACCTACCTACCTACCTACCTACCTACTATCTATGTATTTATTTTCTAACTGATTTTGAAAGGTTTATTTGAAAGCAAAAGAAACAGCAAAGTGAGAACTCCTAGTAGAAGGAGGGGTCCCGGAACCGCCTGGGTGTGCTTGGAAGTAGGTTTTGCAGGTTCCACCTGCCCGAACTGCCCTACTGTTTCAGAGAAAGGCTGGGACAGCATTCCCAGAGACAGCACGTAGGAAAAGCCAAGCCATCAAGTCTAATCAACTACTAACCACACCCAGGATGAGGAGCATGGCCTGGAGAGACTTCTTCTCCTCCGAGCTTGTAGTGTAGGTGGGTGAGTAGACGGCAAACTCCTTGGAGGGAGGAATCTATCTCACTCTTATTGATTATTCTCATTATCATCCCTATTATTATTATTATTATTATTTTGACAGTATTAGGGTTTGAACTCAGGGCCTTGGACTTGCTAGACAGACACTTTACCACTTGAGTCACACTCCAATTCTTTCTTGGATTTAGGTTATTTTGCCAGTTCTGGGGCTTGAACTCAGGACCCTGAGCCTTTTTTTATTAATTAATTAATTAAGCTCAAGGCTAACACTCTACTACTTGAGCCACAGTTCCATATTTCTAGCTTTTTTTTTTTTGTCAATTATGCTCAAGGGTAGTACTCTACTACTTTGCGCCACAGTGCCACTTCTAGTTTTCTGGTGGTTCATTGGAGATAAGCATCTCACAGACTTTCATGCATGGCTGGCTTTGAACCACAATCGTTAGATCTCAGCATCTTGAGTAGCTAGGATTACAGGCTGATGTCCAGATTACATGTATCTTTTTTTTCCCCCTCATTTTTTTTTTTTTTACTATTTTATTAAGGAACAATCACAGAGACAAGTGGATTACAATGAAGAAATATTATTTGTATGGCAGTTATAAAGTCATAAGGTTTTTTTTTTTTTTTTGTCGGTGGTGGGGCTTGAACTCTGGGCCTGGGTGCTGACCCTGAGCTCTTCAGCTCAAGGCGAATGTTCTACCACTTGAGCCACAGCGCCACTTCCGGTTTTCTGGTGGGTAATTGGAGATATGAGTCTCACAGACTTTCCTGCCCAGGCTGGCTTTGAACTGTGATCCTCAGATCTCAGCCTCCCGAGTAGCTAGTATTACAGGCATGAGCCACCGGTGCCTGGCTATCATAAAAATACTTCTGTGTACTCTCTTTAGTGGTGCTTGTTGTTATTCTGAGATTCCAACAAATGTCCAGCCCCTGCTGCTATCATAAATGCAGCAAATCCCCACTTGAAACCTTTAAATATGACACCAATAAAGGAATAGTTGTGGGCGGGGAATGTGGCTCAGTGGTAGAATGCTTGCCTAGCATGCATGAAGCTCTGGGTTCGATTCCTCAGTACCAAATAAACAAAAGATGCCAGAAGTGGTGCTGTGGCTCAATTGGTAGAGTGCTAGCCTTGAGCAAAATAAGCACAGAGACAGTGCCCAGGCCCTGAGTTCAAGCCCCAGGTCTGGCAAAAAAAAAATAGTTGTTTGCAAAGCTCCTATGTATCTCCAAACTTTGTTGCGGGCCATGAATCTCTTCACCCTCGTGTAGCATCTTCTGCTCAGGTTCTAATGATGTCCCTTCCATTTTCCACTGTCTATAATCTGGAAGTTCAATTTCACGATGGCTATGTCCATGTCCATGTTTATGTCCTGGGCCCCTGTCTGACAGCAATCTGATCTCTCAGGACACTTTCTATATAGCTTTGAATATAACCACAACACAACTTGTTCAGAATAATACCCTCTGTGTGATAAAGTCTGATCTTTTCTATTCTAGTCCATTTCGTGGACAATGGGACTGTTTTAGGAAGATAGACAGGTTCTATATTTTGATTGGGGGTGATGGTAGCATGGGGGTATTTGTTACAATTCGTTAAGCTCCACATTTACACATGCGTTTTATTCCCTGTAAATGAATTCTCTGCCTAGGGTAGGGGTAGCTCAGTGAATGTCTAGCATGCACAGCACCCCATCCCCCACCCAAACTCAATAGATTTGCAACACTGTGAATTAATTTTGCATTGAGATACAATTCACTTTTCATAAAAGTTTGAGAGACTCCATCTCACTAAATGACTGAGCTTGATGGTGCATGCTTTTTGTCCCAGTTACAGAAGAAGTACAATAGCTGGCACAGTGGCTCACTGGCATCCTAATGACACAGGAAATCACAAGTAGGCAGAGTGCAGCCCAGGCCAAGCTGGGCACAGAGCCAGGCCCTACCTTGAAAATAATCAATGCACAAAGAGTCTAGAGGTGTGGCTGAAATGGCAGAGTGCTTGCTCAGCCCTGAGTTCAAGTTACATTACCAAGAATAAATAAATAGATAAATAAACGAATAAAACAAAGGCTGAGGATGCAGTTCAGCGGCAGAGACCTTGTCCATTATGTGCGAGGCCCTGGCTTTAATCCTTAGTGTCACAGTAAGAAAACAAAAGAGGATGAAGGCAGTAGTGCACACCTGGAATCCATATGCTCGGGAAGAGTTCAAGGTCCAGGGCCAGTCCCAGGCAAAAATATAAGTGAGACCTCATCTCAGCCAATAAGCGGGGTATGGTGGCACATTTTTGTCCTCTTGGTTATTCAGGAGACACCTCCTGAAGGAGAATTTCTAATTTAGGCATGCTGGCACAAAAATCATGAAAGCAAAAAGGGCTGGGGGCTGGGGAGGGGGGAGAGTGAAGGCAGGTATGGCTCAAATGGTAGAACATTTGCTTAGCAAGCACAAAATCCTGAGTTCAAACTCTAATACCACAAAATAAGGAAGGGGTACAATTTGGTGGATTCCTTTCTTTCTTTCTTTCTTTCTTTTTTTTTTTGTCAGTTGTGGGGCCTGAACTCTGGGCCTGGGTGCTGTTCCTCAGCTCTTCAGCTCAAGGCTAGTGCTCTACCAGTTGAGCCACAGCGTCACTTCTGGGTTTTTCTGCTTATGTGGTGCTGAGGAATCAAACCCAGGACCTCATGCATACAAGGCAAGCACTCTACCACTGAGCCACTTTCCCAGCCCAATTTGGTGGATTTTAATATATGTACATAGCAGCCATTAAACCCAAGATACTTCCATCAGTGGAGAAATAAACTCTACATCCACTAACAGTCACTACCCATATTCCTAACCCCAGCATGGGACAGCCACTCATGTCTTCCTGTCTCAATGGATCTGCTGGTTCCAGTCCAATGGGGCCAGAACACTTAGAGGCTAGACCAGTCCCTTGGCCTCTCAAGGAAGGGAAATCTCACCACCAGCCAAAGCAAAGGCCCAAACTGCAGTTTTTCTATTGGTGCAGTTACTGGATGGTAACATCCAAGAGCTCCTAAGACCTCTGCAGGTGACCCAGGGCCTCTGTCCCCACTTCTTCCTTCACCCCAATCCATGACCCAGTCAGTCCTGTGAAAATTCTCCAGAGGCACCCAATGGAGGACAGGAGAAGGGGCTCTTTCAGATCAAGGGGGCCAAGCTCTCGGAGCAATGCAAAGAAGGTTCCAAGGAAGAGTTGAGACTTATTCTTCACAGAGGCTGGAGCTACCATCCACGGAGAGGGGAGGTCTCCAAAGAGCTGTCATCTGAGTGGCTGGTGGCTCACGCCCATAATCCTAACTGCTTGGGAGGCTGAGATTTGAGGATCACCGGCTTGAAAACTGCCTGGACAGACACATCTGTGATACTTTCATCTCCAATTTATCAGTAAAAAGCAGGCAGTGAAGGTGTAGCTCAAGTTGTAAAGCACCAGCTTTGAGTGAAAAAGCCAAGCAAAAGTTAGAGGCTTTGAGTTCAAGCCACAACACAGATACCGCAGAAAATAACTGTTATAAGAGCTGTCTGAGGACAGAGAGACAGAGGTCCTATTTGTACTTTACAGTGTTACTTGAGAAGCACAAACCATCTTGCTCAACCACTGGCTGATATAAAGTATTGTAAATGGGGCTGGGGGGCTGGGAAGGTGGCTCAGTGGTAGAGTGCTTGCCTTGCATGCATGAGGCCCTGGGTTCGATTCCTCAGCACCACATAAGCAAAAAGAAAAAAGCTGGAAGTGGCGCTGTGGCTCAAGTGGTAGAACGCTCGCCTTGAGCTGAAGAGCTGAGGGACAGCACCCAGGCCCAGAGTTCAGGCCCCACGACCGGACCCCACAAAATGAATAAATAAAAATAAATAAAGTATTGTAAACTTCTGCTTTTAAATTGTTGTCCCTGTTAGCCTTAAACCTCAATCCCTTAATTTCCACCTCCTGAGTAGTTAGGATTACAGGCTACTGTAATCAGCTACTGTGCTGAACATTATTTTCCAACTATGCTATGCATTTTAGGACATCATCTCAATAATTTGTAAATGCTCCATAAAAAAGACAAAGAAATACAACAAATAAGAAATTATCCCAGATCTTTTAGCTCCAAAGTACTGATGATGAATACCAACTGAAGAGTAGTCTAGTGTGTGATATTGTCCAGAAGAACTTTCTGAGAGGATGGAAATGTTTGCTGTGTTTCAGATACACTGATCACAGCTTTTCATGCCTATTGAACACTAGGAATTTGGCCATTGAGATTGAGGGACTGACTATATTTTTTTAAAAGTTAACTTTAACCTAAATATAGTCATGTGCCGCTAGCACCTGCTGGGAAGGACCTCCCAGTTCTTGACCCTTTTCTATGCGTGTGGGCAATGGAAGGACATAAGAAAGGCAGGGATAGAATCCAGGAATTCTACTTTTAGAAGTTATCCTAAAGAAAACCTAAAGAAATAGCCATAGCCAGGTGCTGCTAGTTCATGCCTGTGCTCTTAGCAAGTGGCTCAGAGGAGCTCAGGAACAGTGTCCTGAGTTCAAGGCCCATAACCAGACCAAAAAAAAAAAAGGTTTCAGTAGAACCAGGCATGGTGACTCAATCTTATCCTGGCTAATTGTGAGGCAGAGATTGGGGGACAAGGCCAACCTGGGCACAAAAGTTTGGGAGAAAGGGAACAGAAGAGACTGTATGAAAGGAAATGTACTCATTACCGGCTCAGGTAATTGAAATCCCTCTGTACATCATCTCTCTAACAACAATAAAGGAAATGAATTTTTAAAAAGTGTAGGAGACTCCATCTTAACCAATGGTAGAGCTTGATGTCATCCCGGACTGTGGGTGAAGCAAAGTGACTGGGTTCAGTCATCCTATTGACAAAGGGAAGCACAAACAGGAGGATCACAGTCTAGCCTGGTATAAAAATGAGATGATTTTGGAAATAACCAATGCATAAAGGGACTGAAGGTATGAGGTCCTGAATCTCATCCTTAATATTGCTGTTAAAAAAACACACAACATAGTCATGTACCACTAACATCTGCTGGAAAGAGAAGTAGGAGGAAGAAGATGATGAAGAATAGGAGGAGGGCTGGGAAGGTAGCTCAGTGGTAGAG
>NW_012267234.1:9024588-9051595 GCF_000151885.1 Dipodomys ordii
AAAACAACAACAACAACAACAACATAAAACCTCAGGGACAGTGCTGAGGCCCTGAGTTCAAGTTTCAGGACTGGGACAAGGAAGAAAGAAAGAAACGAGAGAGAGAGAGAGAGAGAGAGAGAGAGAGAGAGTTTTGAAAATGGCAAGTCTGAGTAATATAGGAACCAAAAGAGATACAATCCAATGTAATATCACATCATGGATGGGGTACCAGGATACAAAAAGGCCACTAGGTAAACTCAGGAAATGGGAAAAATGATGGACTTTAATAATAAATCAATCTTGGTACATGCTGAGAAATATATCATATTAATATGAGATTAACAGTGGTGGAAATGGGGCTTAAGGTATATGGGAGACTCTGTTATTATCTTCATAATGTTTCTGTAACTCAGGAAAATTAGAAAAATCAGAGAGCCAGAAAGGTTAGGAGAGTTTATTACAAAATAATTATGTAGGCTTCCTCCTCAAGGAATCTAGTTGCTGGAACCATGCACTTAGGAGTTGGAATTTCGGATTGAAATCCAGATCCACCAGGACCTGGCTGTGGCCCTTCGTAGGATGATGTCACTTGTTTGGTAGGTCAGTTTCTTTGTAAAGTGGGGGTAATACCAGTGCCCACCTCGTGGGGGTGCTGTGAGGACTAACTGAGATATTCCATATCTAGGGCTGGTTGTACAAGCTGCTATTCTTACCAGAGTTCAAAATCAAGGTGGTGATGGTGGAGAAGGTGTCTTTCAGGGGTAGCAGAATGGATTCAAACCCTGGATCCTGCCGTGGTCCATGTACAAAATCTTGGACAAGTGTTTTGGACATAGCCCCGGCCTGTGAGGTCCTCCCAGGTTCCCAGCGCTGGCACACAGCCTCCGCTGGTTACGGCTCTGTCTGAACTCTGAGTAGGCCCTTATCTCGCCAGCTTTTGATGCCTGGTGGCCTGTCACATTCAATTCCTTTGCAGGATATTTATCCTGATGCTAGACTGGGAGGCCTTGAGTGTCCTGGTCATCCTGGGTTTCCACAATCCTGACCAGCTGGAGGTTCACAGGAGGTGACAAATGAAGAAAAAACAACCTCAGGGCCTTGAGGTAGCTGGATTTTAAGGTTAAAAGGAATATCCACACAGCTCCTCCTTCAAAAATACCTTCTCTCCAAGCAGAAAAGGTCAGATAAGTTGATGGTAAGCAAAATGAACCCCAAGATAAGGACTCAAATGGTTTTTCTTTCTTGCTATTGTTTCTAACATATTTATAAGATGAATTTTTTGTTGCTTTATATGTCCCTCCCCCATGATATAACTGCTGTTTTCACTGTATTTGATGTTGGTATAATTTGGGGAGGGGAAGGGAAAAACAAATTGTTTAAATAGGGATACAGATGGACCCATTGCAACAATGAAATGTACAAGATACTATGTTGAAAAATGAACTTTACAATTTTGGTGGGGGGGTAGGGATGGGGGTCTGGAGGGTAGGGAGGTAGTCGGGAGATGGGAGGGCAGGGATAGTAAGGGGAAACAAAGGAGGAGGTAACAATGCTTGATAAGAAATGTACTCATTACCTTGCTCATGTAACTGTAACCCCTCTGTACGGTATTTTCACAATAAAATAAAACTTATAAAAAAATACCTTCTCTCTTGCCCCCAAATTCTGCTGATTAAAAGCTTCATGTCTTTTGGATTAAGCCAAATTAGAAACCTTGTACCTGATAAAAATGTAACATTCTGAGTCAGAGGCCCAGCAGGAAAACAGAAGGCACATTCAAAAGGTTTTGAAGGTGGGGGGGAATTAATAAAGAAGAAGAAATGAGTGAGAGGGGCGCACGCCTGTAAACCTAGCTACCCAGGAGGCTAAGAGCTGAGGATCAAGGTTCAAAGCCAGGCTGGGCAGGAAAATCCATGAGACTCATCTCCAATTAACCACCGGAAAATGAGAAGTGGCACTGTGGCTCAAAGTGGTAGAGCGCTAGCCTTGAGCAAATGGGCACAAGGACCGTGCCCAGACTCCAAGTTCATGCCCCAAGACCACCACCAACAGCAACAAAAAGAAGATGAGAATCCATGTGCCAGGGTGTACATTTGTAATCCCAGCTCCTCTGGAGGTGGAGATCAGGAAGACTGTGATCTGAGGTCAACCTGGGCAAAATTAACAAGATGTGCATCTCAACCAGCAGGCTTGGCATAGTGATGCACTCTTGTCATCCCAGTTCCCTGGGTGGTTACAGATAGTAAGGTCAAGGTCTAAGGCTGGTCCCAGGACAAGAAAAGAACCATGAGATGCTATCCAAAAGAAAAAAAAATAACTAGAGCTCCAAAAGGATTTGGAAGGATGGCTCAAGTGGTAGAGTGCCTACCTAGCAAGCTCAAGGCTTTGAGTTCAAATCCTAGTATTGACAGGAAAGGGGGGGGTGAGCAAAGATTGGACACAAGGTCCTAAAGGAAAAGAAGGTCAATGATGGGGTAAAGAAAGGGTGCGTCTCTTCCTCACCCTCTTCAAAATAAGACAGACCTGGCCTGCATCCAGCGCTGGGTCTGGAATTTCTGCATGGAAGGATTTACGGACAGCAGTCTGGATGGACGGGGAAACTGTGGTTGCACGGCAAACCTGGACACTTGACTTAGCACTGAGGAGCTGTGAAGGAGGGTTACCCTGGGGAGGGTTGCTGATGAAGACTGCGAGGCCTCCATCTTCACAGAGCTGCCCCTCTCTGTCTTGTACCTGCCTCAGCCCCGGCTCCGGAGCAAAGCTTTGCCACTGCAACTCCTCTTACCGTCTCAAAGAAGACGTTAGCTTCTGGAGACTGAAGTGATCTCCAATGCTGAGATGTCTGGGCCTCCCGAGTCCCCTTCCAGGGCCACCTTTGTGGGCCCCATTTCTTGGGGACATCGGGGATTAGGTTCTTCTAATCTGGGTCCAGGAAAGAGGAGAAAAATGGGAACAGGATGTGATTAAGGCTGCAGGAGCACCACCCTGAGAGTCAGAGAACAGAATCCTAGCGTGGAACAAGGCTCCCATGGGGGCAGGCAAGGATCAGGGACGATCGAGCGCTTCAGTATTCAATGGAAGGTAGTGGGCTTGAGCTACCAGCACCACCAATAGTTGGCAACAAAGAATCATGGGAGCCATGTCCCTCATCAATGGATGCAGGGTTTGCCTTCACACAAGGTTCCTAGGCTATTCTTATGTACCTGAGAAGAGACATAAGGTTATTCCCTCCCACCCCATCCCTTGGTAGCATTTCCATTCAGAAAGTCATTCAAGCACCACGAAGTTCATGCTTAGCACTGATCAAGAAATCAACATGCAGACAGGACCTAGGGATGCAGCTCAGTGGAAAAGCACTTGCCTAGCATCGTTAAGATCAGGGGGACAGAATTAGATCCCCAGGACTGGAAAAAAAAATTAACCGGAAAGAAGCAAATAGGAAACTTCAGTAGAGGAAATGCTAAAAATCCAGACGCCTATTGAGTTGGATAAGGAGGACAGAAGGGTTTCCAGGCTACAGTGGGGTGGAGTGGGGGGGGGAGGGAAAACTGCTCAGAGCCATGGCCCTCTTCTCCCTTCCGCTTGCCCAAGTCCTTCTTTCCTGAGTCTACCTGGCACCACCCTTGGGCCTGTCATGATGCTGCTCTGATCATTTCACTGTACGCATGCGCAGGGTCCACTCCCCCATTGTAACCCAGAGTGGCCCTGAGGTCTAATGAGATGAGGATGACCATACCCACAGTGAGTGATACAATGCACATGAAAAGTGCATCAGCTAAGAGTGGGATCTGTCCCTTCTTCCACTACTTTGTAGGTCCTGCCGTCCATCTGTCTCTGTCTGCATACCATTTTCTTGGACCATGTGAATGTTCAGTTTTTCATGGAAAAGTTCTTTAGGAACAGCATGCAGCGCAAGCTAGAAGGCCTAGCATTAAAAAAAAAAAAGGCAGACTCAGGTGAGATGCGTGGGTTCAAATCCCTGGGCTCATTATTTAGTAGTTTAGTGACTTTAGTATGTTCCTTAACCTTTCTTTTACAGTTTGGCTGTGGAATAACCTTCCTATCCCCTGTGGGGGGTCAGGGGGAAGCTCATGTTAAAGACTTGATCCTCAGTTTGGTACTGTTGGAAGGTGGTAGGACTTTTAAAAGCCTAATAGGAGGTAGGTCATGTGCCCTTGAAAGGGACTGGGGGAATCTGGGATTTCTTTCCCTCCCTCCTTCCCATTTTCTCCCTCCCTCCTGCTCCTCCTCTCCCCTTCCCTTCTTCCTGGCTGCCATGAGGAGAACAGGTTGGCTCAACACAGCTTCCTGCCATGATTGATGTTGCCTGGCAACAGACCTGAAGCCATGGGGCCAGTTGATCATGGACTGAAAACTGTGAGTCAAACTTAACTTCACTTTTTTTAAAGTTGACATTCTGTCATAGTAAAAGAAAGCTGACTAATACATTCCTTATTTTGCTTTCTACCTCTGTCAAGTGAAGATTATAGCAGCAGGCCCATCCTAGTTATTAGAGGCGTTACATGAATTATGATCTATAAGGCACTTGGGATAGCATTTGGTAATCACTGAGAAAATATTGGCTGGGAGCCGGATGTGGTGGCACAGCCTGAAATCCCAGCACTTAGGAGGATATCGGGTTTGAAACCAGCTTATGCTACCTTGACATTCTGTCTCAAAAAACCAGAAAACACACACACACACACACACAGAAATAGCTTGAGTAGCAGTGACTTAATGCCTGTAATCCCAATGACTTGGGAGGCTGAGATCAACTGGATCATTGTTTGAGGATGTTCCCAGCAGAAAACATTGTGAGACTCCTTCTCCATCAAGAGCTGAGCACAGTGGCATAGACCTGTCAACCCACCTAGAAGAGGAAGGCTAACATAGGCAGATCATGGCCCAGGCATGAATATGCTCAGACATGAAGCAAACTCCTATCTCAAAAAGCTGCTAAAACTGTCGGGAGGAAAGGTTTAGTAATTGAGTACTTGCTTTGCTGTTGTGAGGCCCTAAGTTTAAATCCAGTGCACCCACACCAGCGTGCATACACACACACACACACACACACACACACACATATATTTAATATATTAAAATAATAAATAAATTAAATAATATAATTAATTAATTAATTTTTTAAAGGAAAGCAGCCAGGTACCAGTGGTTCATGCATATAGCCTTGGCTACTCAGCTGATTGAGATCTGAGGATTGCAGTTTGAAGCCAGCCCAGACAGACAAATTTAATTTTTTTTTTTTTTTGTTAATTGTGGGGCTTGAACTCTGGGCCTGGGAGCTATCCCTCAGCTCTTCAGCTCAAGGCTGGTGCTGTACCACTTTAGCCACAGCTCCACTTCCAGCCTTTTCTGTTTATTGGTGCTGAGGAATTGAACCCAGGGCCTCATGTATGCAAGGCAAGCACTCTACCACTGAGCCACCTTGCCAGTCCCCAAGATACCCTTATCTCCAATTAAACAGCAAAAAGCTGGAAGTGGAGGTGTGGCTCAAGTGGTAGAGCATCAGCCTTGAGTGAAAAAGCTAAGGGGACAGTGCTAGGGCCCTGAGTTCAAGCACCAAATACTGTCACAAAAAAACCCACTCCCAAAAACTGGAAGTGGAGGTGTGTCTTAAGTGGTAGAGCACCAGCTTTGAACAAAAGAGCCAACTGAGAGAATGAGGCCCTGACATAAAAAAGAACAAAACAGATCAGAACAGAAAAGAAGAAAAGGAAAGAAAGGAAGAGAAAAGAAAGGAAAGGAAAGGAAAAGGAAAGGAAAGAAAAGAAAGGAAAAGAGGAAAGAGAAGCAAGTTTGCTATGAAGAACCAGCTGTGTCCTGGGGCCTGGAATTCATTTGCTTGATCTCAGGTGATCTGGAGGCCGCCTCCCCATTCTGAGCATCCTCTGTAATGGGTCACAGCTGGAGGCTGATCCTCCTCCTACCCCACGCTGGAGAGCTGAAGGAGAAAGGTCTTTGTCCCCAGGAGGGGGCCACCTGGGCTGTAGGCCATTACAGTCAGTAACCACTTTCATGGAAACTAGAAAGATCTCCTTCTGCTGCTGCTCTCCCCAGGCGCTCTGTGATTGATGCTCTCTTTGAGGCTTCTGCTGACCTCCTCTTTGAAGCCCCAGGGCTGAGTGCCCTCTCCACTTCCTCACTGCTTAATTGGAAGTCTGTGGCTGGGCTCTGGCAAGCAGATGGTGATACCCAGGCAGGGATATTGTTGAAACTATTTTGTCGAGTTCAGCGTCAGTGAGTTCTGAAGGTTGAAGAGCCAATAGGTTTTCACTTGGGCATTCCCGGCCTTGATGCTCTGACTCCTGTCTCTTGGAGCCCCACTCCCCACCTGCAATGGACAAGGATTGGACCAGGTGTCCTGAAGGGGGAGGTTTCTGGGCCGATTATATCAAGTCTTGGTGTTTGAGATACTCTTGGATGTGGAGTGTTTTGCACTAGCCTTTCTGGCCTCTGATCTAGGGGAGTCCAGAGATGTTTCTCCTTCTGCCCTGGGGCCACCCACCTAAGGGAGGTTCTTGGCAAGTTGAGATAGCTACTTTCCGGAGCTGTCCCTGGGTCACAAGGGCAGGGCAGTGTTGGGGATGCTGACTTCCTAACACCTGCCAGTAGATGTCAATTCAGACTCTGCCACCTCCAGCACCAAGGCCCAGTGGTTGGCTGGATATGTGGGTACACCAAACCATCTGACTTCTGCTTGTTTGCCTTTCTGCATTCTGTGAAGACGCAATGACATCACAGTCTCTTTTTTCCTTGAGGGGAGATCTTCACAAGGTTCTTTTCCTTCCTTCCTTCCCTTCCCTTCCCTTCCCTTCTCCCTCTCTCCATCCCTCCCTCCTTTCTTTCCTTTCTCCCTCCCTTGATCCCTTCTTCCCTTCCTTCTTTTTCTTTCTACCACTTGAGCCACATCTCTACTTCTGGCTTTTTACTGCTTAATTAGAGATAAGAGTCTCTCCAGTTTGTCTGCCCAGGCTGGCTTCAAATCACAATCTTCAGCTCTTAGCCTCCTGAGTGGCTAAAATTACAGACAGGAGCCAATGATACCAGCATAGTTTTTTTTTCTTTTCTTTTTTAACTTTCTATTGTGAAATAATTTCTCATTTGCAGAACAACTGCAAACAATATAAAGAACTCATGTACCTACCTAGCAAGTTCAAGGCCCTGAATTCAAATCCCAGTACTGCTTTCCCCCATCCCCCAAATTTTCATATATATTTCACTGGGGCTAATACTTTGCTGCTCTCTTGTGCTCTCTCTCTCCCCCCATAGGTTCTCTCTCTCCTGTCTCTCTCTCTCTCTCTTTTGCATGTATGCATGCACACATGCACACATGTACATCAGTATATACAGTTGCCCCTCAGTATCTTGGAGTATACCCAAATCCACAGGTGCTTAAGTCTCTTACAATACCAAATGAAGTAACCCAGGCACATTTTCCCACATATTTGAGTCATGTCAATCACTTACCATACCTAATACAATATAGTAAAATTCAGAGGAAGTTAACAGTGCTCAATACTCTTGCCTAATCTGCAGGTTATATTTAAGTTCACCAATTTCCAATAATGTGTTTGTTTTTTGTTTGTTTGTTTCTTTTTGTCGGTTGTGGAGCTTGACCTCTGGGCCTAGGAGCTGTCCCTGAACTTTTCAGCTCAAGGCGAGCACTCTACCACTTGAGCCACAGTGCCACTTCTGGTTTTCTGGTGGTTAATTGGAGGTAAGAGTTTCACAGACTTTCCTGCCCGGGCTGGCTTTGAACCATGATCCTCAGCTCTCAGCCTCCTGAGTAGCGAGGTTAGGCTGTATATTTTGTTGCCAGGTACCTGTAGTCTTCTTTAATCTAGAATTATCCCCCAATCCTTCTTTTGTCTTTCATGTCCCTAAGTTCTATTTGGGATCATGAGTACTCTGAATACCAGCTCAAATAGAAAGAAAGAAATCCTCTTCGGTTCCTTGCCTTTGAAGACTCTGGACAGGTGGCTCTGACAACAATCTATTTTAGTCACGCCTGGGCATTTTTGGCTTATCTGTCTGTACTAGTCTCAAATGATCCTGGAATTTGCTCCCGAGCACACAGTAGATGTTTAATAAGTACTTGCCAATTTGCCAGGCGAGAAAGAGGATTTGGCTCTTGTATTAAATAACCCAAATGCCATTCCAGGAAGGTTTTGCTGATGTAAAATAGAGAGACAAAAGGTTGCTCTTCTAGAGGTGAATATCACAGTGCACTACCCCAAGGGTATCACACAGGCTTGAAGATTTTTGTTTTCCTAACATAAATTAATTGTGTAAAGTGATTGCATTGTATAGATACTTGGATCAAATTTACCCCGTCTATAAATTACTCCTCCTTAACCTTCTCCTCTAGGCTTGAAGTTTTATTTTTCTCGTGTGTGTGTGTGTGTGTGTGCGCGCGCGCGCGCCAGTACTGGGACTTGAACTCAGGGCCTGGGTGCTGTTCCTTAGCTTTTTCACTCAATGTTAGCACTCTACCACTTGAGCCACGACGCCACTCATGCATTTATGACTTTTTTTTGGGGGGAGGGGTTCATTGGAGATCAGAGTCTCAAGGACTTTCCCCCTGGGCTGGCTTGAACCCTAATCCTCACATCTCAGCTTCCTGAATAGCTAAGATGGTAAGTATGAGCTACTTGAGTATGGCTTCCTTGGCTCCTCATTCTGAAATTTCTAGTTTCTGGGACTGAGCAGCTGCTGTCGGACTCTCCAGTCTTCAATCACGTACACCAATCCGATAAATCTCCTCTGCTAATTACAGGCAGATGTATTGGTTCCATTTCTCTTGTGTAGTTCAGCACACATGCAAAACACAATATGGTGGCAGTACCAGTGATAGGATGTGACTTTGGAGGCATAGTCAGGAAAGATAGTTCAGCAGCTATTTTGCTGTCTTGGCTAGCTTGCTTTGGAGGAAGCCAAGTGTTTTGAGGATACCTCAGGATCTCTGTGGAGAAACGCTTGTGGAGAGCAGTTGTGGCCCTCAGCTGAGAGCCAGCATGAACTTGTCAGCCTTGTGAATGAGCCAACTTACAAATGGATCTTTCAGGGGCTGGGAAGGTGGCTCAGTGGTAGAGTGCTTGCCTTGCATGCATGAGGCCCTGGGTTCGATTCATCAGCACCACATAAGCAAAAAGAAAAAAAGCCGGAAGTGGTGCTGTGGCTCAAGTGGTAGAGCGCTAGCCTTGAGCTGAAGAGCTGAGGAACAGCGCCCAGGCCCAGAGTTCAGACCCCACGACCGGACCAAAAAAAAAAAAATTATATATATATATATATATATATATATTATTCGGTCACAAAATAGTAATACTGTTCTGGCTTATGGTTCAAGTGGTAGAGGGCTTGGGTAGGAAGTGTGAACCTTTAGTGTCAGTTCCCTATAACTCCCACCATTACCACCACAAACACAGCAAACAAAGGTAATGAAATGCATGCTACAATATGGATGGACTCCGAAAACATTACATCAAGTGACAGAAGCTGATTGCAACCCCACCCCCCCAAAAAAATGTATAATGCATGACTCCATTTATAGGACATGTCCAGAATAGGTAAATCTATGGAGACGCAAAGCAGATTTGTGGTTGTGTAGGGCTGTGGAGGCCGGATGCATAGATTTTGATGAACTGCTAGAGGGTGCAGGGTTTCTTTATGGATTTTGATGAACATGTTCTAAAATTGTCATGATAAAGACCAAGAAAAACCAAGATGGCCTGTAATTATTTCAGATGCAGAAAGGAGGGTGATTAAGATGCCTTTTGTTTGTTTGCTGCTTGGGATTGGAATCTAGCTCCTTTCACAGGCTAGTCACACACTTTTTTTTGGGTCCAGTCGTGGTGCCTGAACTCTGGGCCTGGGCGCTGTCCCTCAGCTCTTTTAGCTCAAGGCTAGCGCTCTACCACTTGAGCCACAGCGCCACTTCTGGCTTTTTTTTTTCTTTTTGCTTATGTGGTGCTGAGGAATCAAACCCAGGGCCTCATGCATGCAAGGCAAGCACTCTACCACTGAGCCACCTTCCCAGCCCCTTGTTTTTGTTTTTGTCTTCTGCCAGTCCTGGGGTCTTGACCTCACAACCTGGGCATTTTCCTAGAGCTTCTTTTTTTTTACTCAAGGCTAGCACTCTACCACTTGAACCACAGTGCCACTTCTGGGTTTTTTTTTTGTTTGTTTGTTTGTTTTTGAGGAATCAAACCCAGGGCTTCATACATGCTAGGCAAGCAGCACTCTACCACTAAGCCACATTCCCAGCCCTTGCTTTGTCTTTTTAATGACACGGTATTTAAAGTAAACTGTAATCCCATTTTATAAGAAGGAAAGTGAGATCAGAGGATTATTTAGTGTCTTGCGCAAACTACCATGGGTAATACACATCATAATTAGGACCTAGTCAGGAGCTGGTGGCTCCCACCTGTAATCCTAGCTGCTCAGGAGGCTCAGATCTGAGGATTGCAGTTCAAAGCTAGGAAAGTCCATGAGACTCTTATCTCCAAAAACTACTCAGTAAAAGATGGCAGTGGCACTGTGGCTCAAGTGGTAGAATGCTAGTTTTGAGTACAGAGTTCAAGACCCAGGACTGGCAAAAAAAAAAAAAAAAAAAAGGACCTAGTGTTCTCTTATTCCACTGCCTATACGTACATGGAATGGGATTGAATAGCTTCTGGTGTATCCATACTATCATCCTCTGCAACAAGTATTAGATCTGAGATTCAGTTATTCCACCCAGCAGAAGCTTTGAATACATAACAAATATATAATAAGGCACATTATAAGCAACATCACAAAACATACTCAAATTTCTTGAAATTTTCAAGCTCATTCTTAGTCTCTTCTGTTGAAAGGAGGAAGTTTAGGATCATTTTAATTAATGAAGTTTACTCTTGGATCCAGAAATCTGTTAGAATTCCTATTTATAAACCTGTTAAGCAAACTGTGCCAAGATCTCACCCAAATCCCTCAGTTGGCTGTTATTAGTATAAATAAGCTTTTAAATTTTATATAGGAAAAAAGTGCCTTGGCAGATGTGGTGGCATATGCTTGTAATTTTGGCACTTGGGAGGCTGAAGCAAGAAGATCGTGAGTTTGAGGCTAGCCTGAGCTAGACATTAGGTTCTTGGTCAGCCTGGGCTCCACAGTTAGACTCTGAGTGGCACCTAACTCTAATCCCAACTACTCAGGGGCTACTGACAGGAGGATCTCAATCAGTTCAGCCTGGCAAAAAGTTAGAGAACTTATCTCATAACCAAGCCAGGCATGGTGGCACACACCTAGGATTCCAGGTATCCAGGGAACCTCGGGAGGACCATTATGATCAGAGACTGATCCCAGGAGTAAATGTGAGATCCCATCTGGGAGCGTGGCTCAAGTGGTAGAATGCTTGCAAGCAGGAGGCCCAGAGCTTAATACCCTGTACCAGAAAAGTCTGGGAGAGGGGGAACAATAACAACAAAAAAGAAGCAATAATGGCAGCCTGGATGCATTATCTCTGTCCTCAACTAGAACCTCACCCGAGGTTCCTCGTGTCCTGCAGTGTGGCCCTCTCTGGTAGTACTTTGCCCCATGTGGACATTTTTTCCCCCGATACTACCCAAGTGGTTAGTAACAAGGCTTTTGTGAGACTCTTATCTCCAATCACCAAAAAGGGGTTGGGAAGGTGGCTCTGTGGTAGAATGCTTACCTCGAATGCATGAGGTCCTGGGTTTGATTCCTCAGCACCAGATAAACAGAAAAAACCAGGAATGGCGCTGTGGCTCTAGTAGTAGAGAACTAGCCTTGAGCTGAAGAGCTCAGGGACAGCGCCCAGGCCCAGAGTTTAAGCCCTGTGACGACCAAAAAACAACAAAAAACATCCAGACAAAAAAAGCCAGAAGTAGAGATGTGACTCAAGTAAACTCTCCACACTCAAGTGTCTATCCACAGGAGAAGGGATAAGTGGATGATGGCGTAATCCTATGATGGAAGAGAATACAGTAACACAAATGACAGATATACGATTGTACGTAACAGCATGGACCCATTTATAGAAAGTTCCAAAACAGGCAAAACTAGTCCCTGCTGTTTAAAGTCGGGATAGGGAGGACCCTCAGGCAGCGTTGTAACTGAAAGAAAAGGTTCCTAAGTGGGTTCCTGGGGTGCTTGTTAGCTGTGGCTTGATAAGCAGGCTGGTTGTGGGGGGTGGGGGGTCATGATCATTGAGTGGTACTCATTCCTCTCTCTTACCTAGTTTGTCCTTCAACAAGTTTCCCCAAATTTCATATTAGACTTCACTGTTCCTAAAACAGGTTCCTCAGCCCAGCCCCACCTCTGGGAATCCTTTGCCAACCATCTTTCTCCCATCTCTCTTTTCCCTGTTCCCAGGCTCTGACATGCCCGCCTTCCTCACCTGCCAGGGAAAAACTCAGTGCTGAGGAATTTAGTTTTCATCCTCTACCCCTAACCTAGGCTGCTGGATGAATCCAACATAGGAAGAAAAAAAGAAAAAAGGTTCATTAATGACCTAAACTAAGGAGCCATGTGGCCCCAAGAAACATTCCTTTCCTTCCATAGAACAACTAAATGCTGTAGGCATTTGTTTTCAAAGGCAAAAGAAGTCTTCTCAAGCTGGCACTGGTGGCTCATGCCTATAATCCTAGCTACTCAGGAGGCTGAGATCTGTGGGTCGCAGTTCAAAGCCCGCCCAGGCAGGAAAGTCCATGAGACTTTCATCTCCAATTAACACAGAAAACCAGAAGTGGTGTGGTGGCTCAAAATGATAAAGCACTAACCTTGAGCAAAAAGAGATGAAGGACAGCACCCAGGCTCTGAACTTAGGTTAGGGCCCCACAACTGACAAAAAATAGTCTCTGTACTGTACAGAGGTATCTAAATATTCCTCTCAGATTAGTCTTTCCATCTTCGTGTGTGTGTGTGTGTGTGTGTGTGTGTGTGTGTGTGTGTGTGTGTGTGCATGCATGCCAAAACTGGGGCTTGAACTCAGTACCTGGGTGCTGTTCCTTAGCTTTAGATTTTAAGTATGGTACCATCTTCTAGTAAGGATTACTCTGGCCATCCTAAGAGTATACTTTTTCTCGAACATTCCTTGTCTCCCTTCTCTGCCTTCTCTCTTATGCACTGATTGTCATCTAATACATTTTTACATATTTCTGTTGCTCAGTGTATGCCTCGCTTCCCTAGAATGTCAGATCCCTGAGGGGAAAGTGTCCTGTCTTTTTTTTTTACTGCTAAGTCCTCTATAACAGTACCTGGTACACACAGGTGCTTGGTATTTATTGCAGGAATGAAGTTATTTCAGAATAGTCCAAGAGTGCTACCAGACAAGAAGAAATTAGAGCCAGGGACAGAGGCTCATGCCTGTAATCCTAGCTACTCAGGAGGCTGAGATCTGAGGAGCGAAGTTCAAAGCCAGCCCCGGCAGGAAAGTCCATGAGACTCTTATCTCCAATTAACCATCAGAAAACCAGAAGTGGCACTGTGGCTCAAAGTAGTAGAGCACTAACCTTGAGCTGAAGAGCTCAGGGACAGCACCCAGGCCCAGAGTTGAAGCCCCATGACCGACCAAAAAAAAAAAAAAGTCTATAATAGAGGAATTGCTCAAGAGGCAAAGTACAGCCATAAGCAGAAAAGGGCTGGGTGAGAACTCAAGGTTCTGGGTTCAATCCCCAGTAATGGCATGTACATATATATGCACATGTGCGCAAGTGTACACCACACACACAAAAGTCAGAGAAGATGGGACCCACAGTGGGTTGCAGATATCTGGGAAGGGTGGAATTTTCCAGTCTAGCAAATGAGGCGGTTTTGGGAAGGTAAGAAGATTATTTGCATAGAGATTAAGAACATGGGGTGTAGAAATTAGCCACTTGGGTTCAAGTCCTCTTCCCTCACCCCCATCCAGCTGTGAAGTCATTTTCCTTCTCTGCACCTCAGGTCCCGTATCTGAAAATGAGTATAGAGAACCCTAAGTTGGGCTGGGAAGGTGGCTCAGTGGTAGAGCGCTTGCCTTGCATGCCTGAGGCCCTGAGTTCGATTCCTCAGCACCACATAAGCAAAAAGAGAAAAAAACCGGAAGTGGCACTGTGGCTCAAGTGGTAGAGCGCTAGCCTTAAGCTGAAGAGCTGAGGGACAGCGCCCAGGCCCAGAGTTCAGGCCCCATGACAGGACCCGCCCCCCAAAAAAAAGAGAACCCTAAGTTTTCTTTTTCTTTTTTGTTACTCACAGTTCTGGGTCTTGAATTCAGGAGGTGGGTGCTTTCCCTTAGCTTTTCTGCTCAAGGCTGGTGCTCTACCACTTGAGCTACAGCTCCACTTCTAACTTTTTGCTGGTTGGTTGGAGAGAAGAGTTTCATGAACTTTTCTGCCCAGACAAAAATCATAAAACCCCTTGTGGCCTACAATTTGACCAACAATTGATGTAACTACCCATGCATTAACCAAGATTAACATATTGGCCTAGATCTTAGCCAGTGGTTATTTAATATCCTCTTCTCATGGGAACCTGTACCCCATATCAGGAAACGAGGGAAAAAAGAGGATCAAACACAGTATGACACCATTTGGGGGCTGGTGCCACATAAATAAATACATACTAGTAATGTATTTATAAATAATAGTTATATAAACAATATATATTAATGAACACAAATGTAGTTATACATACAATACAGTTATATAAATAATAAATGATAGAGAAATAAAAGGGGTTGGAGATGTGGCTCAAATGGCAGAGCTTTTGACTAGCAAGCTCAAGGCCTTGGGTTCTGCCCCTAGTATTGGATGTAAAACCAAACCAAGCCTAGCTTCTGTCTCAGACTCTGCCAGCTTACTTGAGCCCAATTCCCACCCTGAATTAGCTTAGAGTTTAAAAAAATGGCATCATGGGGGGGTACGGGGGGAGGATGGGATGGGAAGGGAAAACAAAGGAGGAGGCTACAATGCTTGATAAGAAATGTTCTCATTATCTTGCCCATGTAATTGTAACCCCTCTGTACAGTATTGTCACAATAAAAAAAAATGGCATCAGAATTAAGCACAGAATTAGGCACAGATGTAGAGTGAAGCCTCTGCTGGAGACTAACTAGCTGTGAACTTCCTGTTGCTGATGTAATCAGAGCAAAGAGAAATGATTCACTTCGGTCCTACCATCCACCTCCGGAGTTTAGCCAAGTGCAGGTTTGGAGCTGGTTGAAGGGTTATTATTTTTCTCCCCCTTCTTAGGCTGAAAGAGTGACTTTGTGTTTCCAAAAGGCATTCACTTTGTGCAGAGAAATGTCGCAGTGAGGTTTGGCTGGGTGGACCTGCGATGAACCAACCACCTTTGCTTCTATGTCTGGGGAGAAATAATGAAATCTAGGGTCCTCATCTTTTCCCCTTCCCACCCTGTAAAGCCCAAGAGATGAATGATGTCTTTCAGAAGGGTTGGAGACAAGGGAAGCTGACTTGTAGTTAGAAGGACGCTGGAGTAGAGGCTGCCAGAGAAATGGCTTCTTGTTTGTTTGTGGTGGGGAGGTCTGCGGATCTCTCCTTCAGAGCATCGAGGACTAAACAAGAACAAATAAAACCTCTATTTGTTCCTTTCTACCCTGGGTTTAGATGGGGCTTTATGGCCAGGGTTATTGGGATCAGCTGAAACCCAGGCAGAATGTTTATTTTGGGGATGGCAAAGCCACACAAATACTTCTCTGTCCTTGGCTTTACCAGGAGGGGACACTTCCAATCAAGCATCAGGCTGTGAAGAGTGATTTTTTTTAGGGGCCTACTGTGTTTCCAATGCTGAGGCATGTAAATAAATTTTTGAAAAGTAACAAACGTAGGCTTCAGCCTTCAAAACCCATAAAATTCACTTGGCAGGAAGAGGTCGACGAGCCAAGCAAACTCACGAGAAAGTTAATAAACAGCAGTGTGAGGTATTGAGAACCGATGGTCGCACATGAGAAAGAGAGGGAAGAGATTCTGTGTGGGGCTGAGGGCAGGCGCGGGAGCTCATGGAGAAGGCGTCATGGAGGTGGATTGGACGGCCATAGGCATGTTTTGTTCTTTGCTGGCGCAGAGCGCAAGGGAGCACTTAGCATAATGCCTGACAGAGTGGGCATTCAGTAAATATTTCAGGAATGAATGAAGAAGGAGGTGGCTCCTAGTGGAAGGAAAAATAGGTAAAGAAGGGGGAGGAGGGCATTCCAACCCAAGGAAAGGCCCAGAGAAATGAGCTGGATGTCTCGGTGAGACTGGTTTAGCCACAGTGGAGGGTGTGGAGTGAGGAGTCGTGGGAAATGAGGTTAGATGCAGGGCCAGATGGGGGAAGACTGCAAAGCCAGGCAAAGAAATTCAGAAGAGATAAACATTCCTTTATTAAATTCGTTCTCTGTCTCTTTCTCTGTGTCTCAGTCCCCCTCTCTTCTCTGCCTTTCTGTGTCTCCCTTTCTCTCTGACTGTCTGTCTGTCTGTCTCTGTCTCTGTCTCCTGGGTCTCTCTGTGTGTTAGGGATTGAACCCAAGGTCTTAGGTAAAGTCTACTCTCTACTACTGAGCTGCATTTAGCATTTCTGGAACTTAGACTGTATGTCAGGCCCAGGGGCAGGGGACAGACGTGGAGGCAGAGAAAGGTGGGTTAAAAACAACATCACCCTCTGTTGGGGAGAGGCACAATAATATCTGCCCTTTATTGTAATACCTGAGATAATAATGGCCTGGACAAAATATTTGTATGTTCTAGTCATAGTTTGGCTGCAAGAAATGAGTCCATATCAAAGTTGCTCAAATAATTATGCCACTTTACTAGATTCATATTTCTTCAATGGAGCAAGCTACCAGAGGCTCACACCTGTAATTCTAGCTACTCAGGAGGTAAGACCTTGGGCCATCCTCTAGTCCTTCCCATTGGTTAGGGCCAGCCATCCTCATTCACTCTCGGAAATATTTGTTAGAATTTTAAGGATTAAGAAGCTGATTGGTTCAATCAAGCCTATTGGTGCCTACCCTAGGTCAAATGACCAGTCAGAACCAATCAGCTTTCATCAAGAGGCAAACCACGTGATAAGAATGTCTGCCTTAGCTTATGATGAATGACAGAGCTAGAATAATTGCAAAGAAAGGGTGTAGATGAGAAGGCAAATATAGGTAAGTTTGATTCCTCCAAGCTGACAATGTAGGGAATAAATCTACTCACTTGCAAGGAAGTGGCGGAGGGAGGTTTTTATTTGGGCCTGAATTGGGGACATGAGGGCATTCCAACTGTCAATACAAATAAGCATTCTAAGCAATAGACTGGCTGCCATCCACCAGAGAACTTGGAAAGATTTTAGAAACTGAAGAAGCCCAAAGCATCAAGAAAGCTTTTGCTTAATTCAGATCAGAGAATTCACAAATAAAGATTATTTTATTTTGAAGCCGGGTGCTAGTGGCTCACACCTGTAATCCTAGCTACTCAGGAGGCTGAGATTTGAGGATCACAGTTCAAAGCCAGCCTGAGCAGGAAAGTCCATGAGACTTTGATCTCCAATTAACCACCAAAAAGCTGGAAGTGGAGCTGTGGCTCAAGTAATAGACGGCTAGCTTTGAGGGAAAGCTAAGGGACGTGCTTATGTCCTGAACTCAAGCCCCAGTGTGAGGTGGGGAAAAAGATTTTATTTTTGGTGGGTTGTGGGGTCTGAACTCTGGGCCTGGGCACTGTTCCTCAGCTCTTCAGTTCAAAGCTAGTGCTCTACCACTTGAGCCACAGTGCCATTTGTGGCTTTTTCTGCTTATGTGGTGCTGAGGAATCAAACCCAGGGCCTCATGCATGCAAGGCAAGCACTCTATCACTCAGCCACCTTCCCAGCCCTCTTTTATTTTTTTTTAATATAACCTATTTCTCTTTTCTTTTTTTTTTCATTTCTTTTTTCTTTTTTTGTGTCAGTTATGGGGCTTAAACTCTGGGCCTGGGCGCTATCCCTCAGCTTTTCAGCTCAAGGCGAGCGCTCTACACTTGAGGTATAGCACCACTTCTGGTTTTCTGGTGGTTCATTGGAGATAAGAGTATCACAGACTCTCCTGCCTGGGTTGGCGTTGAACCATGATCCTCAGATCTCAGCCTCCTGAGTAACTAGGATTACAGATGTGAGCCACCAGTGCCTGGCTATAACCTTTAAAAAAAAAAAAAAAGAATAGAGCCTGATTCTCATTTTTTGCTCTATTCCCCAGTTACATAGTAAGGTTCCTGGTAAAAACTCACTAGACATTTTTTTTTTTCAATTGAACTGAATTCCCCTAAAACCCAGACAGTCAACAAACATGTTTCTGTTCAACTAGGAACAGACACACACACACACACACACACACACACACACACACAAATCCAAACATGATTTTTCTGATTACTGATACTGGGCTCGGGTCACTGGAGACAGACATGGTAAGAAGCAAAAATTAACAGAAGGAGAGTCAGAGCCAAGTTACCTAGCAGAGGGCTAGATAAACAGATAGTGCTGTGCTCAGTGGTTCCGGGCCTAGATCAAAGCCAGCTTCTCCAGCACCGTCAGCAAGCATGGCAGGAATCTGGGGGATCTCTCGCCCAGTCTCCCACCCACACTCACAGATGGAAAGCCACCCCATTTAGTGGTCACACCTTTCAGCACTGCCAGCATGCAGGCGTTTGTGACAAATCTTTAGAGTTTCCCATGGAGCTGCCTTAGTCAGCTGTGATATGACTGATCAGTATGAGTTCTGGCCAGACGACTCGGGTTCACAATTGAGGGTTGCCACTTGGGCATGTGTCTCAACTACTTCTCTATGCCATGTCTTAGTTTCTGTATTTGTAAAACAGGAAAGGAGGCTGAGAAGATTAATGAAATCATATGCAGTCGTACATATGCATTTCATATACCACACAATGCCAACAGTGGCTGGCCCATGAAAATCGATCATAATTAATGTAATTGGTACCAAACAAAACAAAACAAAAAACACACAACTAGACTACAAAGATGAGTTTCCCATTCAGAAGGGCCCTGGAGATCATTAAAACCCACAAAGAGCCACACACTGGTGGCTCACACCTGTAATCCTAGCTACTCAGGGAGCTGACATCTGAGGCTCACATCCAAGCCAGCTTGGGTGGGAAAGTCTGTGAGTCTTTTCTCTCCAATTGATCAGCAAAGAGCTGGAAGTGGAGCTGTAGCTCCAGTCTTGAGAGAAAAAGCTAGGCCCTGAGTTCAAGCCCCAGTACCAGCACAACAACAACAACAAATAAACCAAAAAAAGGCACAGAGTAAACCACCTATTAATGGCTATGACTTGATCCTGCCTAACACCAATCCCTCTTTCTTTCTGGAAGTAGACCCTGCCCAGGAACAGCAACAGAGAAATCCAAGCAAGCCAATCAGAAGTCTTCTCTAGGATTTTTCCAGCTAGTAGAAAAGAGAATGTCTTCCTATCACTTGCCCCCATTTTGGACTTCAGAACTTAAGGATGTGAGTTCAGACTGCCTTTGCTCATTTCCTCCTCCACAGGAGAAGCTGGCCTGAGAGAATGAAGCTCATTTACAGAGCTTTGGCTGGGACAGAGCCCAGAGTCTCTCAATCCAGTTTGCCAGGATCCAGACATGCACTCCCAGTGATCTGCAATTTGATTGCAGAACTCATTAAATCTCTCTCCCTCTCTCCCTCCCTCCCTCCCTCCTTTTCTTCTTTGCTTCCTCCCCTCTTCAACTTTAGATGTAAGATTCTGTTACTTGAAATTAGAATGTGTACTTGAGAGTCAATTTAGGAAGTTTGCTTTTTGTTTACATTGAACAAGGGCAATACTTTTGCGTTTTATGGTAAATAAGGTGTTTTTTGTTTTTGTTTTTCTTTCATACCAGAATTGGGGCTTGAACTTTTAGGGTTTCGATGCTGTACTTTAGCTTTTTTTTGTTCAAGGATTGTGCATCAACTTTGTCCAAGAAGTGGGGCTCTGGCTTTTTGGAGGTTAATTGGAGAGAAGAGTCTCACAGACTTTCCTGCCTGGGCTGGTTTTAAACTAAGATCCTCAAATCTCAGTCTCCTAAATAGCTAGGATTACAGGTATGAGCCATATGAATGGCTTTAGGTAGATTCTAATAATTTGTATTACTTTGCTTTTGAAACCAATGATCAGAAAGGAAATGGGTGGTGCTTTGTAACCTCTTAAAACATTTCTATCTTGAACTATTTGAAATAAAGCAACCTGGGAGCAGCATTTTACAGTTCCAACTCCTGTTTTTCAAGCTCTTTGGTGTTTAGAGAGTTTTTCCACTGAAAGTTGCAAACTGCAGTTCTACAGCCAAACATAATTTTATTTATTTATTCATTTACTTTTTCACTCAATACTGGTGTTCTACCACTTGAGCCACAGCTTCACTCCACCTTTATGCTTGTTAATTGGAGATAAGAGTCTCAGGGACTTTCCTGCCTGGGCTGGTTTTGAGTTATGACCCTCAGATCTCAGCTTTCTAAGTAGCTAGGATTACAGGTATGACCACTAGCACCCAGCTGATTTTTTTTAAATGACTGAACTTATGGTAACCAACTGTCTCAGTTTATCCAGGACTAAGAGTTTTCCTAGATGTGCACTTTTCATTGTAAATCAGGACGAGCTGGTCCCCCTATGTGTAGATCATGTGAGATCTCTGGCTCTCACATAATACCATTTCACATCAGTGAGGTATCAAGTGAAGAAGGGACTTCCTTGAGCACACAGCTTATTGATAGTCACGTAACTTCTAGGGTCTTTTTTGCTGGCTTTATCTGTCTCCTTCTATTAGGGAAAGTGGTGGAGGGGGTCCAAAATTTGCCACTGCCTCCTGGGTGCCAGACCCCATCCAGAATACCCATACAACCTTCCTCAATCCCCCCATGAACTTCCAAGGGAAGGATGGGAATTCTAGGCCTGTGGCCTTTCCACGCTACCACTCTACCAATCCAGGCATGCCAGAAGGCTGTTTGGAATTGCCAGGTTGTCATTGCACAAGGGGGAAGACCATGTGGCGTAGAACAGAGTGAAATAATAAGCGTCACATATAGGCTTCCTTTCCACATATTTGGCCACGTGGCTCTGTAGGTGGCTTGGGACAGGCCCACCCCTCGTGAAGTCCTTCTCTGATGACATGATGTCTGTAAGTGAACTATAAACTTTTAAGAGCACATTTCCTAACCACTGGTAAACATCAGGGACCATTTTCTTAGGGAAAGCTAGTCGTATCTATTAGGGAATCGAGGATTGAGAGGCCCCAGCTAAGATTTCCTCCCTGCACAAGACAGAATTCTGGTAAGGGAACCAAAATTAGAAAGAGAGATTTATGGTTATTTTTTGTTGTTGTTTTCTAATGCCTGGAATCAAGCCAGGTGCTGGCGGCTCATACTTGTAATCCTCGTTACTCAGGAGGCTGGGATAGGAGGATTGCAGTTCAAAACCAGCCCAGGCAACAAAGTCCATGAAACTCTTATTTTTAACCAACTACTACAAAGTCAGAAAAAGTGCTGTGGCTCACATGGTAGAGTATCAACTGTGATAAAAACAAAAACAAAGGTAAGGGACAACTCCCAGACCCTGAGATCAAGCCCTAGTATGAGCACGCACTACTCTCTGGTCCCATCTATCCACCCAAAAGAAATAAAAATGGCTGCTCCAGAAAACAATTATACATGAATGTCTGTAGCATACAGTAAACGCATAAATGTCCTTTAATTGATTGATATATGCACAAAGTATGGCACATCCATTTTATGGAATATAGCTCACCAATTATGAGAAACAGATCCTCGATCAATGTAACATACATAACAACAGAGATGTATTTCAATGCATTATTTTAGGTGAGAAATGCCAAACAGAAAAGATTGTGCTGTGTGTGTGTGTGTGTGTGTGTGTGTGTGTGTGTGTGTGTGTGTTAGTCCTGGGGCTTGAACTCAGAGCCTGAACATTATCCCAGACTTTTTTTTTTTTTACTTAAGTCTAGCGCTCTTCTATTTGAGCCACAGCTCCACTTCCGGCCTTTTATGGTTCATTGGAGATAAGAGTCTCATGGACTTTCCTGCCCGGGCTGACTTCAAACCTCAATCCTCAGATCTCAGCCTCCCGAGTAATGAAAATTACAGGTGTGAGCCACAGGTACCTGTTACTTGCACTTAAAAAAAAAGTAATTTATATGACATTCTAGAAAAGGCAAAGGTATAAGGATGGGGGACATATCAGAGTTTGTCAGGGGATGGAGGAGGCACCAAAAAATGTCCACCCAATGGGATGAAAGGATTAGGGGAATAGCACTGTTCATGTACTAACAGATGCATGTCTGTATGCATTTCTCAAAGCTTGTAGGACTGTCCACTACAATGGGTGAATTTTACCATATGTAAGTTATGACTCATAAAGCATAACTTTAACACAAGAAAGCAAAAGCAACGAAAAAGGCTCTAACTGGAAGAAAGTACCTATAGACTCTTTTCACTGAAGTGTTAGTAACCATGAATTCTTTCTGGTTTATTCATTTTTTTTTATAGTAGTGAGATTTGTTTTTTTTTTGGGTCCGGTCGTGGAGTCTGAACTCTGGGCCTGGGCGCTGTCCCTCAGCTCTTCAGCTCAAGGCTAGCGCTCTACCGCTTGAGCCACAGCTTTTTTTCTTTTTGCTTATGTGGTGCTGAGGAATCGAACCCAGGGCCTTATGTATGCAAGGCAAACGCTCTACCACTGAGCCACCTTCCTAGTCCCTAGTATTGAGATTTGAACTCAGATCCTCACACTTGCTAGGCGAACACTTGATCACTGGAGCCATGCCTCAAACCCATTTTGTTTTAGATTGTTTTACATAGGATCTCCCACTACTTTTGCCTGGGACAGCCTTGGACTGTGATCCTCCTACTTCTGCCTTATTAGTAGTTCAGACCACAGGAGTTTGTTTGCTTGCTCTCTCTTTTCTATTCTTTCCTTTCTTTCTTTCTCTCTCTTTCTTTCTTTCTTCTTTCCTTCCCTCCCTCTTTTCCTCCCTCCCTCCCTTCCTTCCTTTCTATCTTTCTTTTTTATTTTTTGCTCAAGGCTAGCACTCTACCACTTGAGCCACAGTGCCATTTCCAGCTTTTTCTGTTTATGTGGCACTGAGGAATCGATCTCAGGGCTTCATGCATGCTAGGCAAGCACTCTACCACTGAGCCACATTCCCAGCCTGGGTTTGTTTTCTTGAGATAGGTCTATCTAACTTTCTGCCCGAGCTAGACTTGAACTGTAGTCTTCCTCTTTCTCCCTTTTAAGTAGCTAGGACTACAGACATTCACCAACATGCCCAACAACAATGCATTATTATTCTAGCATTTGTTATTTGTAAAAGGGGCCCACAAAGTTTGTATAAAGACAGGTGGTGGGGCTGGGAATGTGGCTTAGTGATAGAGTGCTTGTCTAGTGTGCATGAAGCCCTGGGTTCGATTCCTCCGTAGCATGTACACAGAAAAAGCTGGAAATGGTGCTGTAGCTCAAGTGGTAGAGTGCTAGCCTTGAGCAAAAGAAGCTCAGGGACAGTGCCAGGCCCTGAGTTCAAGCCCCAGGACTGGGGAAAAAAATAAAAAGAAAGGTGGTGTGTGTGTGTGTGTGTGTGTGTGCACACGCGCGTGCGCGCGTTTGTGCTTATTTCTATATGTATAGAAATCAATCAGAGTCGGACACCATTGGCTCATGCCTATCATCTTAGCTACTCAGGAGGCTGAGATCTGAGGATCATGGTTCAAAGCCAACCTGGACAGGAAAGTCCCTGAGAATCTTATCTCCAATTAAACACCAGAAAACTGGAAGTGGCTCTGTGGCTCAAGTGGTAGACCACTAGCCTTGAGCTGAAGAGCTGAAGGACAGTGCCCAGGCCCAGAGTTCAAGCCCTACAGCTGACAAAAAAAAAAGTAAAAAGAGAAAAACAAGAGAAAGAAATGCATAAGAAATGAATAATGGCAGAGAGCATGAGGATGAAGTAGAAAGTGGAGTTGGATGGAGATATTTTTCAAATTACTGTATGTGTGCATAACTCTATGTAAATTTTAAACCATGTGATTATATTTACTATAAGCATTTGGTTGCCAAAAATCAAAGAAAGGAGAAGCCTTGCTCCCAAGGCATGACTCTTGGGGTGGTGATCTGGGACAAGGACATCATATGCACATCTGCTTCATCTTAATAAACTGAAAGTAAACTGGGTGCCTGGGGAGGTGGTTGCAAGTGGTTGGTGGGCTGGCCACAAGAGACTAGAACTGAAAGCACCCTTCCTCCTTGTCCTTCCCCCCTGTCTCTCTAGGACAGAAATAACTTTTTATGCTTTCATGCCACAATTAGAACAGAATTTCACCTACAGGTCTTCCTTTGAAGAGTAAGGATGGGCCAAGTTCATCTTTGAGTGTCAGTGAATGATTACTCTCTTTCTCTCTTTCCTTTCATCAGTCATAGGGCTTGAACTCACACCTGACGCTGTTCCTGAGCTTTTGTGCTCAAAGCTATCCCTCTACCAGCTCCACTTCTGATTTTTTTTTTTGTCATTGATGGGACATAAGGACGTTTCTGCCCAGACTGGCTTTGAACCATGATCCTCAGATCTCAGCCTCCTGAGTAGCTAGGATTCCAGCATGTGCCACCAATACCCAGCTTCTTGCCCCCTGCCCCCCTTATTGCTGGAAATTGAATTAAGTGCCTTACACATGCCAGGCAAGTGCATCTACCACTGAGCTATACCCCCAGGCCCTTAGAGTCTTTTTCAGAATCTGTTTTGTCAGGAGCAGTGAGGGCCCTGAACAAATGAACTACTGGTGACAGAAACTTGGAAGACTCAGTTCCTTCCTTCCTTCTTGTCTGAGGTAGGCCTCCCAGAGCCTTCTAAGCAACTTAGAGCAGCAAGTTTCAATCATGCTTTGGAGCTGGGACTTTAGAGTCAGAACCTGAACTCACCTCAGTTTCTTCCTAGCTGTGAGCCTCTGGCACCAACTATTCAGTTTCTCCCACCTCAGTTTCCCCCTTCATAACTTGGGGCTGCTAGTAACACCTCTGGCGGCAGCTAGGTTGAGTGAGGGTAAGATGACAGCATGCCACGGGCAGCCCCATGAATGACCAGCCCACATGAGTTGGTCAGCAAGATCAGCCTGGGCCACCTCCAGGCCCCACATGTGGCTCCAAAGTGACAAAGAGAAGCCACATGGAACAATACCAAGAATGAAAGCAGGGTGGTGTGGCTGACTCACTGAATGACTCACTTCCTTGCCCAGGGAGCTCAGAGTATCCACTGATGCTTCTCCTCCTCCTACTCTTTTCTTTGGGGGAGGAGAAGGGGGGGGGAAGATACCCCTGTTCCCCACAGGGAGGAGGAGCAAGATGATGGAGTTCCTCTTTCATCCCCCAGGACCAAAGAAGAACTCAAGCGCCTCCAACATCCATTTGTCATGCACAAAATAAGAGTCTCCAGGAGATGTCGTCCTTAGCAGAAAAGCCAGTTTTGCCCCTGGGGTACAGGAGAGAGCCTAGACATCTAATGCCCTTTTCTGGATGATCATAGGGATAACCACACGTCCAGAGAACATTGGGAAAGCTCAGGAAAAAAAAAGAATCACAGAAGACGAAAAAAAGTCACCCATAATCCTATCACCACACACTTAATCATCGTGATGGGTTTAGGTATTTTTTCCCCTCTGCATTTTTGTTTTCATTTTACAGCCAAGTTTGTCTGATCTATATCAATATGATCCAAAAGAAATATGCAAATGACAGATGGGTGCCATATATATAATTTTAAATGTTTCAGTTGCCTCCTGAAAGAAAAAATGAAAACAGGTGAAACTGACTTTAATAATGTATTGCATTTAACTCAGCATATCTAAACCTTATCATTTTCTCTTATAAATCAAAATAAAGTATTAGTGAGGTATATGCCGAAGGCTCACAGATATAATCCTGATTCCTTAGGAGGCTGAGATCAGAGGGATCAAGGTTCAAGGCCAACCTAGGCAGAAAAGAGACTCCATCTCTACCGAGGAAAGCTAGGTGTGGTGGCACATGCCTGTCCTCACAGCAACTACAGCAAGCCTAAATCAGGCATATCCATGGTTCCAGTGTGTACCTGAGCAGGAAGTAAGACTTTTCCCTAAAACATAACCATCAAAAAGCAGGACTGGCGGTGTGAACCCACGACAGAATGTCTGCCTGCCTAGCAAGCCTGCGGCCCTGATGTTCAAACCCCAGGAGTACCAAAACATAAAATGAATGAGACATTTTCTGTATTCGCACATCTCCAGTTTGGGATGGGCCAATTTCATGTGCTGAGTAGCAACTTGGGATTGGGTTGGCATTTACCAATTTTCTATTCTGACTTCACTTTTGTTTAAATTGTGTTTTAAATATTTCTCCTATCAAAAAGTATATTTTTGAAAGAGGGAAGTTTACTGGGGTTTAAATTCAGAGCCTGGTGCTCACTGGGCAAGTGTTCTACTGAGCCATGACTCCAGCCCTTTTTATACCTTTCCCCCTTTTACCCAGAGATGACTGGCACATATCCAGCTACTGGCATTGACAGGAGGAATCTCACAGGCAGTCTTTTTTTTTTTTTTTTTCTCAGTTGTGGGGCTTGAACTCTGGGCCTGGGCGCTGTCCCTCAGCTCTTCAGCTCAAGGTGAGTGCTCTACCACTTGAGCCACAGTGCCACTTCCGGTTTTCTGGTGGTTCATTGGAGATAAGAGTCTTATGGAGTCTTTCCTGCCCAGGCTGGCTTTGAACTGTGATCCTCAGATCTCAGCCTCCTGAGTAGCTAGGATTACAGGCGTGAGCCACAAGCACCGGACTTTCATAGGTAGTCTGTAGAACCACAATCGTCCTGCTCTTAACCTGGGATGTTAGATGGTGTACCACTATGCCTTCCTATTGGTTGAGATGGGGTCTTATGAACTTTTGGCAGGATGGCTTCAAACTCTGATCCTCCTAGTTTCTGTCTCCAGAGTAGGATTACAAGTATGAGACTAGCCAAAAAGGATAGTTTTTTGATTTTTGTTTTTTGGGGGG
>NW_012267234.1:9052270-9056053 GCF_000151885.1 Dipodomys ordii
GGTTTTCTGGTGGTTTATTGGAGATAGGAGTCTCATGGTCTCTCCTGCCCGGGCTGGCTTTGAACCGTGAGCCTCAGATCTCAGCCTCCTGAGTAGCTAGGATTACAGGCGTGAGCCACCAGCGCCCGGCAAAATGCCTGTTCTTAATAAGGGGATAGGGAGTGTCACTGCTGGGAGACGGTGGCTCACGCCTATAATCCTAGCTACTCAAGAAGCTGAGGTCTGAGGATCACCGTTCAAAGCCAGCTGGGGCAGGAAAGTCCATGAGACTAATATCTCCAATTAAACACCAGGAAACTAGAATTGGCGCTGTGGCTCAAGTGATAGAGCACTCATCTTGAGCTGAATTGCTCAGGGACAGCACCCAGGCCCAGAGTTCAAGCCCCAAAACTGACCAAAAAAAGAAAAAGAAAAAAAAGTGGTCATTGATGGGGCTAGGACTGTGGCCTACTGGTAGAGTGCTTGCCTAGCATGTATGAAGCCCTGGGTTGGATTCCTCAGTACCACATAAACAGAAAAGGCCAGAAGTAGCTCTATGGCTCAAGAGGTAGAGCACTAGCCTTGAGCAAAAGAAGCATAGGAACAGTGCCCAAGCCCTGAGTTCAAGCCCTAAGACTAGCAAAACAAACAACCAACAAAAACAATGGTCACTGACTCTCTAAAAAAGCAACGAGGCGGGCTGGGAAAGTGGCTCAGTGGTAGAGTGCTTGCCTTGCATGCCTGAGGCCCTGGGTTTGATTCCTCAGCACCACATAAGCAAAAAGAAAAAAGCCGGAAGTGGCACTGTGGCTCAAGTGGTAGAGTGCTAGCCTTGAGCTGAAGAGCTGAGGGACAGCGCCCAGGCCCAGAGTTCAGGCCCCACGACCGGACCTCCCCCCCCCCCAAAAAAAGCAAAGAGGCCAGGTGCCAGTGACTCACATTTGTAATCCCAGCTACTCATGAGACTTAAAGTCTAAGCATGGAAGTTCAAAGCCAGCCCAGGCAGCAAAGTTTATGAGATTCTTATCTCCAATGAATACCAAAAAGCTGGAAATAGAGATGTGGCTCAAGAAGTAGAACTTTAACCTTGAACAAGACAAGCTAAGGAACAGTGCCTAGGTCCTGAGTTCAAGCCCCAAGACTGGCGTGCGCGCGCGCGCGCGCCACACACACACACACACACACACACACACACACACACACACACACAGAGTAAAAAATAAAGTAGAAAAGCAAAGAGACTCTCACCAAGTTTGGATTTGACTGAGTTCTGATTTTATCTCCAGGGCCTGTGGTTTTTAACAAAGGGTGTCATTTGGGAGGGTCGGAGGTAGGGGAATCCAGGATTTGCCAAGGAAGCAGTTTATAAATTAACTTTTGGAGTAGGATACCTTTCATTTTGCATAACAAACTCCATTTTCACCCAGGTGGTCCTCTGCTGTCTCTACCCACATGATTCCAGGGCTGCCAGCCTCGCCTCGTGGAACATTCTTTCCTTCCAGCTTTCTCTTCTGCAACTTCCAAAAAAAGAATTCTGATGCATGTCTAAGCCAGGGTTCTTCAATTGCACACCACTGTTACTAGAGTCCAGCCATTCTATATTGTCCTGTGCATTATAGAATGTTTACCAACATCTCTAATCGCTACCTACTACTTCCCAATGCCTTCATCCCACCCTGTAGTTGAGAATTACTGCTTTCAGTGTCAGATGTAGAAGTCTTTTCTTTCCCAGTCAATTGATGTTATACGGTGACTAGACAGGACAGTCCCTCCCTCAAGAGACTGCCTTGCTTAACAACCATATGAATTGTTTGCTCCCCACCATTAGGTCTCCAGGGTCTGCATACAGCAAACACTCAATAAATGTGAGCACAGTGAAGAATGCTTATGGTTTTTCAAGTCAAATGCACGCAAGACATATCCCAGATGATTGTGTTTCCTTCCCACCTGGGCATCTTTGACTCATACCTGTAATCCTAGATATTCAATAGGCTGAGATCTGAAGGACTCTGGTTCAAAACCAGCCTGCACAGAAAAGTCCATGAGACTCATGTCACCAATTAATCAATAAAAAGCTAGGAGTGGCTCAAGCAGTAGAGCGCCAGCCTTGAGTGATAAAGTGACTTATCTCCTTTGTCCCTGAAGTTCTATGCTTGCCAGGTTCTGCTGATCAACTTACTATTTTCATATAGCAAAGAGAAATAGATACAATCAGCAGTCACATCCATGAAGATCACAGTAAAGTTGGATTTTACATGGATTCTCTTCGCTGGATTGACAAACATTTCTCTAAAGATCTTTCCTTTCTTTTTTTGTTTATTTATTTTTGAGACAGGATCTTGTTATGTGGTCTGAGCTAGCCTTGAACTTTTTATGTAGCCTAGGCTAGATATGAACTCACCCCATAGCCCTGGCTGACCTCAAACGTGGTTTTCCTGACAAAGCCTCCTGAATGTGAAGATTACAGGTAATGTATCACCACATCAAGCAAAAAAGATAAATGTTTAACATTATCTTCTATGCTGTCTTTTGAGCCTACCAAAATCAACTGCTTTCCAAGATTTGAGGCATTCACATCGTTTCCTACTTTTCCATTTAAAATACACAGCGAACATCCTTGTGCATATATTTTTCGTCATGCCCTTTTAATTTTCTTTTGGATCAGAAAACTCTCTTGGGAATACGAAAGGAAACAACCCCTTTGCTCATCTCAGACTCTTTTATTGAATTTTATACCTGAAAAGTCTTCTGCTAATTCAAAAAACAAATCTCTGACATTAAATGAACTTATAGCTGGCCATCAGTGGGCCAAGTCTGTAATCCTTAGGAAGCTGAGATTTGAGCATCATGATTCAGAGCCAGCTCAAACATGAAAGCCCAGGAGATTCCTATCACTAATTAACCAACAAAAAGTCAGAAGTGGAGCTGTGGCTCAAATGGTAGAATGAAAGTCTTGAGCAAAAATGCTAAGGGACAGTGCCTAGACCCTGAGTTCAAGCCCCAGTACTAGGACCAAAAAAGAAGAAGATCTAATTAAATTCAGCTTCAGTTGGCCTCCATGTCATTAATATAACTAAGCAGTGTCTTTGTAGATAGTGGTTTTGGGGACACTTGTCTGTTTTTCCAAGTCTTTAAGGCTCATTTTCGTCATCTAATAAGTGGGAGTGACAATAGTTCCAAATTCAGAGAGATTTTCCTTCTTTCTTTCTTTCTTCTTTCTTTCTTTTCTTTCTTTTTCCTTCTTCCTTTTTTTCTTTCTTCCCTCCTTCCTTCCCTCCCTCCCTCTTTCTTTCTTTCTCCTTCTTCCTTTTTTCTTTCTTACCTCCTTCCTTCCCTCCCTCCCTCTTTCTTTCTTTTTTTCTTTCTTTCTCTCTCTCTTTCTTTCTCCTTCCTTCCTTTTTCTCTCTTTTCTTCTTTCTCTTTTTTCTTCTGTGTGTATGTGTGTGTGTGTGTGTGTGTGTGTGTGTGTGTGTGTGTGTGTTGGTACAGGGGCTTGAATTGAGAGCCTTGCTCCCTTGCTTGGCTTTTTCCACTCAAGGCTGACACTCTACCACTTGAGCCATACCCCCATGACCAGTTTGTTTTTTTGCAGGGGAGCTGGTTAATTGAAGATAAGAATTCACACTTTTCTGCCTGGGTTGGCTTTAAACTGTGATCTTCAGATTTCAGCCTCCTGAATAGCTAGGATTACAGGCACGATCCACCACAGTCTGGCCCAAAGAGAATTATTTAAAGACTAAGGAAAGGGCTTGGAAGGTGGCTCAGTGGTAGAGTGCTTGCCTTGCATGCATGAGGCCCTGGGTT
>NW_012267234.1:9056293-9088278 GCF_000151885.1 Dipodomys ordii
AGAGCCACTTCCGGCTTTTTTCTTTTTGCTTATGTGGTGCTGAGGAATCGAACCCAGGGCCTCATGCATGCAAGGCAAGCGCTCTACCACTGAGCTACCTTCCCAGCCCCCTGTACATTTTTTGTTGTTGTTGTTGGTCATGGGGCTTGAACTCTGGGTTTGGGCGCTTTCCCTCAGCTCTTCAGCTCAAGGCAAACACTCTACCGCTTGAGCCACAGCTCCACTTCTGGTTTTCTAGTGGTTTATTGGAGATCAGAGTCTCACGGACTTTCCTGCCCTGGCTGGCTTTGAACTGTGGTTCTCAGATCTCAGCCTCCTGAGTAGCTAGGATTACAGGCGTAAGCCACCAGTGCCTGGCTTCCTGTACATTTTTTTTTAACATAAAAAGGCTTCAGCAACACAGTGATACATTGGAAGAATTTAGGTGATGGGTATATGAATGACCATATATAGTCCTTCTCACTTTATGTTTGAAACTTTTCACAGTAAAATGTTGGGAAAAGAAAACTTGGTATCAGTGAATGGGGCAAATATTAGAAAAAGTCAGTTCACAATGTGGGATCTGCCAGGTGTTGGTGGCTCATGCCTATAATCCTAGCTAACCAGGAGGCTAAGATGTAATGATTGCAATTTGAAGCCAGTGGGGCAGGAAAGTTCATGAGATTCTTATTTCCAATAAACTACTCAGAAAAGACTGGAAGCGGTGCTATGGCTCAAGTGGTAGAGCACTCACATTGAGCAAAAGAAACTCTGGAAAGTGCCATGGCCCAGAGTTCAAGCTCCAGGACTGGCATACACACACAAAAAAAAATGCCCATGTCTTGGAATTCATTTCGCTTAGCATCATCTTATATGGTCATATGTACACAGCTATTAAGCTATTCTACTCATTGGCTAGGACTAGCCTGGATATATACTAGAGATTTTTCTTTGTCATTGTTGTTTTTAATGTACTACGTGATTTTTTTTTATTCTTTTGGGTGTTCTTCCCCATATGGTTTATCCACTGCTGTCACTGTATTTGATTTTGGTACCCTGGGTATTGCACATACGTTTATCTGAGTTAGGGAAGGGAAGGGGAACAACAAAATGGTGAGACAAAGGACAAAGGGCAAACCAATGCAACAGCGAGACTCACAAGACAATATGTTGGAAATGATCTATACAACTTGCGGGGGGAGGGAGGAGGTATGGGGGGGAGAGTGGGAGAAAAATGGGGGAGGGGATAACAAGTTCAATAAGAAATGTAATCACTACCTTAAGTATGTAACTGTAATCCCTCTATATATCACCTTGACAATAAAATTAAATTTTTAAAAAAAATGAAAATGTGGGATCTATACTTTGGATGTCATATTGGATTTATTTAAATTCTTGTTGGCTATAGGAAAGCATGTCTAGAAGCTTATGTGAGCATTGGAAAGGACTGTTAGGTTTTGTTTTACCATCTGGTCTCAGACTATAAACCACAGTGCTGGGGATAGCATATGCTGTGGAAGTGATTTGGTGTTTCATTTCTTTTCTTTCTTTCTTTTTTAACTTAGGAGATTAAAATATATAGTTTGTTTGCAGAGTTATTCTGGAACATTTGGATCAAGCACCTGCTTTGGCGTCAAATGCAAAGGATTTGAGTTGGAATTCGTCCTTGGCTGGTTGTGGGCGCAATTCTTTGGGCGCAGTTTCCTCGACTGTAAAATGGGACCGATATAATGTATTCCTGGGAGTGAAATAAAGATGAACTGAAAGCCTACACGAGTGAGGTTGTTTAATGCAGGGCTTGGCAGGAGGCAAGGCTAGCAATAGAGAAGGCATTTTCCTCCTTCCTCAGGGGCAAGTCTTAGTATGGGTTTTGCCATTCTGCTAATGGATCTGAAGGTGATTTTTCTGTTGGGAAGGTCACCCAGGGCTGCATATCCTGAACTGCCCACAGGCTGGTGGCTAAGCCCACAGCATATTGTTGTCCCGATTTCCTCCTATTCAGAGACTTTGCAAGTGATGACTGGCTTTATGATTCACGAGATTCCTCCCAGAAATTTCACTTTGACCTGAAATGTGTGAAAATTCCATTCCTAGCAAGAGGGAGGGGGGGAGAAAGAGAGAGAGAGAGAGAGCACAAACTGAAGGCATTTTGTATTTTGAATCTACTGTTATTAGTTAAGATCAGAAGATCTAAATTGTACGCCCATCATTTGAGCTTGCTATAACAGTTTATGGAATTCCACAACCCCGTGTTTCCTGATATTTACTGAATACATTCCTCTTCCTATCCTGTAGCAATGGCAACATGGACTACATCCAGAGACATGCTCATTATTTTCTACAACAATCATGCTCATGGTCAGCCTTCCCTTCCTCTTGGCATAGGATAGGGGGAAAAGAGGAGGTCTGGTGCTAGATTGTGGGAGCCTTGTGCCAAGCAAAGGAGCACACCCCTCCCTCTCCTCCAGGCAGATGGACCTTCTCTAAGGCATATGACTTAGTAAACAGTCATGTGACTGTTTCAAGAGCTAAATGCAAGGCTGGAGGCGTGGCTCAGGTAGTAGAGTGCCAGCCTGTAAGTCAAAGCACCGGGACTTAAGTTCAAGTTGTGGTCCCAGAAAAAAAAGAGCTAAATAAGATGGAATACTTTAAACTTCTATGTGTATTTGAATACACATAAATAAAAGAAGATACACATACAGAGCCCTGAGGTTAGAATTTAGGGGCAGAATTACAAGGCATAAAGGACAAATGTTAATTTTAAAAATATTTCTGGGGCTGGGAATGTGGCTTAGTGGTAGAGTACTTATCTAACATGCATGAAGCCCTGGGTTTGATTCCTTAGTACCACATACACAGAAAAAGATGGAAGTGGCACTGTGGCTCAAGTAGTAGAGTGTTAGCCTTGAGCAAAAGAAGCTCAGGGACAATGTCCAGGCCCTGAGTTCAAGCCCCAGGTCTATCAAAATCGCTCTCTCTCCCTCCTTCTCCCTCCCTGCTTCTCTCCCTCCCTCCCCCATCTCCCCCCTCCCTCCCTCCCTGCCCTCCTCCCCGTGTGTGTGTGTGTGTGTGTGTGTGTGTGTGTGTGTGTGTGTTTGTGTGTTGCTGGTTGTGGGTCCTGAACTCTGGGCCTGAGCACTATCCCTCAGGTCTTCAGCTCAAGGCTAGCGCTCTACCACTTGAGCCACAGCACTACTTCCAGATTTTTCTGCTTATGTGGTGCTGAGGAATAGAACCCAGGGCCTCATGCATGCAAGGCAAGCACTCTACCACTGAGCCACATTCCCAGCCCCTTTTTGGTAGTTTTTTGGAGAGAGGTCTCAGACCTTCCTACCCCGGCTAGGTTTGAACTGTGATCCTTAGATCACAGCCTACTGAACAGCTAGGATTGTAGGCGTTGAGCCACTGTACCTGGCTCTTATTTCTTTAAATTTGAACTTGTTAATGGCTTTTATTACTTTTAAAAAATAGTGGCTTTATTTTGGAATAATTTAGATTATTTACAGAAGAGCTACAGGAAGGGTAGATTCCTTTTTATTCTCCACACAAGTTCCCCATATGGGAAATGTTATTGACAAATATTACTTAATATTTGTCAAACTTAGAAGGTGGAGGCGTGGCTGAAGTGGTAGGACACCTGCCTAACAAGTGCAAGTCATTGTGTTCAAATCTTAGTAAAACCACACACACATAAAAACAAAACAAAAACAGGCTCGGCAGCAGCCTGTAATCCTAGCTACTCAGGAGGATGAGATCTGAGGATCACTGTTCAAAGCCAGCCTGGGCAGGAAAGTCCGTGAGACTCTTATCTCCAATAAACCACTCACAAAACTGGAGATGGTGTTGTGGCTCAAGTGGTAGAGCACAAGCCTTGAGCTGAATCGCTGAGGGACCAGCACTCAGGCCCAGGGTTGAAGCCCCATGACCGACAAAAACAAAACAAGACAAAAACAAACCAAAAGAAAAACCTTAGGTGAAAAATGAAAAAACCGTATTCATACAGGATACTAATTAAATCTCAAACTTTACTACTATTTCATTGGTTTTCCCACAAATGTCCTTTGTTTGTTCCAATAATTCATGTAGCATTGCACATACATATTATCAATACATACATTATATCTATAAGTGGGTATGTGTGGTGTAGAATATAAATAAGTATATCACATAGGTTTTTTTTTGTTGTTGTTGCTTCCACACACAGGGAGGAGAGGGGATTAAGACATTTGAAAATGATTTTGCTACATATAGCTGTCAAGTTAGAGCCAGTATGTCTGCTCTCTGACCTCAGTATTCTCTGGAGAAAGGATGTGTGGCGGAGAAGTTACCTCTCTTACATTACAAGCTTTATTGTTTGCAGGGGAGGGGAAAAAAGAGAGAAAGCTGTAAGATGCAAAGGTACTTTTAAAATAAAAATTCTCAAAGTATTAAAAGAGATGCCATAGCTCCCAAGGAATCCCTTTTGGCCTCATTAACGAAAGGAACAGTTAAAAGATCTAATCACATCTTCCAACTTGGGACTCCTGGGTCCCAGGGCCACTGGGGATGAAGGTATTTGGGGAGCTCACAGGTCTTTTCCATTTCTCTCTACTAGGGTTTATTTTTATAACAAAGACTTTGAGGGAGACAGAGGGAGATTTTTATCTGTAGTCTTTCAGAAAGGAGAAATGTAGTAAATCTTGATTCTTGTTTTCCCTTAGTATGTTTGTGACCTTGAGATCTCTGTGAAGGAAGATTTGAGGTTAGTCTCCCAGTTTTTCACTAGCTGGTTTAGTCTAAAGTTCATGGCAGCCTGCCCAAAGTGTGCCAGTTGAGTGAGCTGTAGATAGGAAGATCTAAAATGGATAATTTTGCATCAAAACTCATTCTACTGTGGTTGGAGGTGGGGTTCAGTAGAGCATGTGCTTATTAGCAAGCATGAGACCCTGGGTTTAGTTTCCCGAGACACAAATGAAAACAAAACAGCCCACCTTGGTTCTACCATAGAGGAACCTGACATCTGATTTCTTTTTCTTTAAACTATTGGCATGGACCTATTTGTTTAGAATTGTGTCCATGGTGGGCAGATTCAGTCCAGGTGTAGCTCAAGGAAGAAGTGATATAGTGTGGTCAGCACGCTATAACTTCTTTAGTGTCTTTCCTTGTGGTTCTCAATGAAGACAAATCTATTCCCCAAGAGACATTTTGCAATATCAGAAGACCTTTTATAATCTGTGGTCACAGTAGACAATGGGTATACTGTGGGTATCTTAGTACGTAGAGACCAGAGGTGCTACTTAAACACCCAACAGTGCACAGGACAGCTCCAGCAACCCAAACTCATGTATCCATACTCCACAGTGTTGAGAAATCCTGCAGGAGATGGTAAAGACTATGAAGATATGGTCTCAGTCTATTTTATTCAAAATGACCCCAGGAAGTTCATAGAACTTGTCACCAGAAAAGATCTGATGTGTAACTGAGAAGTGACATCTGCCTCATACAACATCCGGGATTTAGATGGCCTCAGTCCGAATTTCATTTCTCAGCTGAACCAAGTACATAAGTCAACATAAGGAAACTAAACTGAACCCAATACTTGAAGAAAAGATAAGCATGACAGTAAATAAATGGGACAGCAAAGGTGGCTCAGTGGTAGAGTGCTTGCCTTGCATGCGTGAGGCCCTGGGTTCGATTCCTCAGCACCACATAAACAGAAAAAGCCAGAAGTGGTACTGTGGCTCAAAGTGGTAGAGTGCTAGCCTTGAGCTGAAGAGCTCAGGGACAGCCTCCAGTCCCAGAGTTCAGGCCCCCATGACTGGCAAAAATAAAAATAAAAATAAATAAATAAGTAAATAAACAAAGAATCTGTGAATGAATGAATGAATCTATTCATCCATTCAACAATCCATCCACCCATCCATTCATTTTCCCATCCATTCATGATCCAGTTGGACCCAGATGCCAAAAATCCCTCAGCAGTTTTGAACCCCAGTTTTGGTTTTACCAATACCCAACTGAAGTGATCTTATCTTTCTAGACCAGAATTGATCTGCAGCTCTGCATAGGTTGTAAAACCTGTCCCAGGCATCGCTCCACTTATAACACAAACAAATGCTTGCGTTGTTCAATATAGTCATCAATATACAGTTCGATATAGTAGTGATTGGCCACCTACGGCACTGAAACTTGAAAGTGTGACTATTTTACTTCATTTAAATTTAAGCAACCTGGGGCTGGGAAGGTGGCTCAGTGGTAGAGTGCTTGCCTTGCATGCATGAGGCCCTGGGTTCGATTCCTCAGCACCACATATGCAGAAAAAGCCGGATGTGGCTCAAGTGGTAGAGCGCTAGCCTTGAGCTGAAGAGCTGAGGGACCAGTGCCCAGGCCCAGAGTTCAGGCCCCACAACCGGCAAATAAATAAATAAATAAATAAATAAAATAAATAAATTTAAGCAACCTCATGTGGATAGTAGCTACTATGTTGAAAATAGAATATTTGAACTTTTAGAAGAATATTGTATTATATATCACCAATACTGTACCCACATTAAAAATAATACTGTTTGAGTCTATAGAAATGCACTTCCATAAATTCTACCACTTGGCTCTTTTATTTACTGCATAGTGATTTTAGTATGTCTGCTTTGTATTTTTCAGTCATTTTCCTGCTGATGGATATTGTGGCTTATTTCAATTTTTTAAAATGTTCTTCTTACAGCTGGGTACCAGTGGCTCATGCCTATAATCCTAGCTGTTCAGGAGGCTGAGATCTGAAGAGTGAGAATCAGAGCCAGCCTGAACAGAAAAGTCCATGAGATTTCTTTTTTTTTGTCGGTCGTGGGGCTTGAACTCTGGGCCTGGGCGCTGTCCCTCAGCTCTTCAGCTCAAGGCGAGCACTCTACCACTTGAGCTACAGCGCCACTTCCGGTTTTCTGGTGGTTTACTGGAGATAGGAGTCTCACGGTCTCTCCTGCCCAGGCTGGCTTTGAACCACGATCCTCAGATCTCAGCCTCCTGAGTAGCTAGGATTACAGGCGTGAGCCACCAGCGTCCGGCAGTCCATGAGATTTCTATCTTCAAATAATTACCAAGAAGAAAGAAATGGAGTTGTGGTTCAATTGGTAAAGCACTAGCCTTGATGGAAAAAAAGCTAAGCAAGAGCTCAAGGTCTCAGTATTGGCACACAAAAAAGTTTCTGTGATAAACAGAGCCTCAATGAGCATCATTACATGTTGCTTTGGGCTTCTCCTCAGTATTGCTCCAGTGGAATTTCTGGGTCAAAATGTGTATGCAAGGGTAAGTGCTAGTGGCTCACACCTGTAATCCTAGCTACTCAGGAGGCTGAGATCTGAGGATCAGATTAGCCAGGACAGGAAAGTCCGTGAGATTCTTATCTTCAATTAACCATCAGAAAACTGGAAGTGGCGCTGTGGTTCAAGAGGTAGAGCACTGGTCTTGAGCTGAAGAGCTCAGGGACAGCACTCAGGCCCAGAATTCAAGTCCCACAACCGAAACAAAATAAAACAACAACAACAACAAAAGGGCATATAGGTTTAATTTCATTAGTTCCTGTAAAAATTGGGCCCTATTTTTTTCAACCTGTAAGATGAATACAGTGCAATGATTTCTGAGGTTTCTTTCCTAGTATTAAATCCCAATACTTCTAAAACAATGGAAGTGAAAGGCAGACTTAGAATTATTGGCAGGGATCTAGTCTATACTGTGTTCCATCAGATGAAACAAAGAAGATAATGGCCAGGGTCATGTATCCCCAGTTATTCCCTCTTTGGGTCTCTGGGAAGAGAAAAAAACTTCATAAAACACTAGATCAAATTTTATTTTAATCCTCTAAGTAATGAAGTGGATAAAAGTTTTTGGCAGTGGAAAACTCCAGTTATTCAATTACATTCAAAGAAATCTGTCAAAGAGACTTGGAAACCCAAGTTTTTCTTGCTTAGATAGCTACAAAAGTAAAAAGGTTTCCATGCTATGCATGGGTTTTCTAACTTTCCTCATGTGACTATGATTTAGAGTTGCTGTACCTACTCACACCTGCTGTGCCCCAGCTGATAAAAGGGGCTGTAAGAGGAACCCTATCTGATTCCAGTAAGTACCTCATTTCTACTAATTTTGAATGTGTCACTTGTCTTTGGGCAGTAACCACAATTCAGCATTTGAGAATATGTACATGTGCACACAAACATATTCTCTTCCCTAGGAATTAAGATACAATGGTCCTTGACATCTTGGCCATGACTCATGTCCTCATGACTCCAAACTCATGAGAAGGTTTTAACCCATTTATCAGGGTGAGAGAATAGGACAACATGGACCTTCCAATTTAATTTCAATACTAAGTATTGGGCAGTATATTAGTAAATATATATTATAATATGTAATAATATATTAGGTGCTCAATAGGAAGTGTACTCATTACCTTACTCATGTAACTGTAACCCTCTGTATAGTATCTTTACAATAAAAAAATAATATATTAGAACACAATATTATAGCACTATAAAATATAATAACAGATGTTGTATTAGTGTAATATAGTAGGCATTAGTAAATATATAAAATATTTTAAAATATAAAATATATAAAAATATATAAAATATAATATAGATGTATAATATATATAATATATAATATAATATATAAATAAAATATATAAAATATAATATATAAATAAATATATAAACAAATGTATATAAATATATATGAGGGCTGGGGATGTGGCAGAGTAGTGGTAGAACACTTGCCCAGCATGAAGCCCTGGGTCTGATTCCTTAGTACCACATAAACAGAAAAAGCCAGAAGTGGCACTGTGGCTCAAATGGTAGAGTGCTAGCCTTGAGCACAAAAGAAGCTCAGGGATAGTGCCCAGGCCTTGAGTTCAAGCACCAGTACTGGGGAAAAAATGCATGTGTGCACATATGTGCATATGTACATATATGTGTAGATATATGTACCTATCTGTATATGTGCATATAGGTACATATGTTCATATGTGTGTGTGTATAGTATATATGATAGTTCAGTAGTGCTTCTATACTAATAGTAACTATTTATACATATGAGAACGCAGCTAAGAACAAAATGAAGTGACTTCATACTTTCCTTCTGCTTATGCATTTCCTCATTACAAAAACTGGAAATTACCGAAAAGCAGAAGAAAGGATAAAAGGATGATCACTATTACTATTTTGGTGTGGTTCCTTCCCTTTTTTTTCCTTTAGAAATTCTTTTATATTTTGAGAACAAAATGTAGCTATAGCGCCTCACCCCACTTTCACCACCAAGCATTTTGTTACATATGCTGCCAGCCTTTGTTTCCTTTCTTCCTCTCTAAAACAAAAAGCTTCAAAACATTGCAGAGAAAATTAAAGAGAGATTTCATCAAGATCCCCTTATCATGATGTTTGATTTTTTTCCCCCAGTTTCTTTAACATTTTTACAAAACACAAAGGGTTGTAATCCTGGCTCAAGTGAGAAAGAATTTGCCTAACAAGCACAAGGTCTTAAGCTTAAACCCGAGGACTACCCTTGGAAAATTATAAAAACAGGGTTGGGAATGTGGCTCAGTGGTAGAGTGCTTGTCTAGCATGCATGAAACCCTGGGTTTGATACCTCAGTGCCACATAAATAGAAAAAGCCGGAAGTGGGGCTGTGGCTCAAGGGGTAGAATGCTAGCCTTGAGTAAGAGAAGCTCAGGGATAGTGCCCAGGCCCTGAGTTCAAGCCCTAGGACTAGCACCAAAATTATAAAACAAAAACCATAAAAATACACCGGGTGCTGGTGTCTATCCTAGCTATTCAGGAGACCGAAATTTGGGAGATTGCACTAAAGCCAACCTGGGCAGAAAAGTCTCTGCAGTCTCTGACTGCATCTCTAATATAACCAGAAAAAAAGAGGAGCTGGAGGAATGGCTCAATTGGTAGAGTGCCAGCTGAACAAGAAAAGCTAAATGAGCATGAGGCCCTGAATATAAACTCCAACAAAAAATAAGGTAATTACATATAATAACATGTATAATTGCATAACACTCTGTGTGTACTGAACATATGCAGATTTTTTTCTTACTAGTATTCCAAAGAGCTTGCCAGACCCTGAGTTTGATCCCCACAATCTTGGAAAATTGAAAGAAAAACATAAATAAGTAGATAACAACTATTTACAAAGATATTATGTCATCTATGAGGGATAAAATATGCAGGAGGATATATGTAGGTTATATTTTTATACTGTTTTTCATACTGTGTTATAGAAGGAACTAGAACAGTTGAAGATTTCAGAACCAACTTTGAGGAATCGATCTTGGAATAACTCTTTGCAAATACCAAACAACTAACTGTATTTTATATAAAATAGCACTCTGTGTGTGTGTGTACTGAACTCAAGAGCCTAGGCCTTGAGAGAAGGGAAAGAAAAAGGAATGGGAAATGAATTTCAGTATTATGTATGCAATATATTATTTCTTGTTAAGAATAAGAATATGAAGCCAAGTACTAGTGGCTCACCCCCATAATCTTAGCTAGTCAGGAGGCTGAGTTCTGAGGATCATGGTTCAAAGCCAGACTGAGCAGAAATGTCCATGAGACTTATTTCTAATTAATGAGCAAAAAGCCAAAAGTGGAGGTATGGCCACCCTTGAGTGGAAAAAAGCAAATGAGAACTTGAGGCTCTGAGTTCAAGCTCTGCTACTGGGTCCAGAAGAAGAAGGAGGAGGAGGACGAGAAGGAAGAAGAGGAGGAAGAGGAAGAGGAGGAAGAGGATGAAGGTGGTGGTGGTAAAGAAATGCAAGTGATATTCGATATCTGTCAAATCTAGGTAGTGAAAAAGTGGCATGTATTTCATGCCATTTTAAATATTTTAAAATATTTAATTTTAATTTTAAATATTTCCTCTTCTAAAATAAGTAAATAGGTAGGGAAAAAAACCTACCTTGAGCTGATTGATACAAACAAAACCTTCAAAAGACATCATTTTATAAAATTCTTTTTCTGTATTAAGTATTATGTTTCATTTCTCCCATTTGTTGCTTTTGTGCTTTGATCAACGCATTGCTGTGAAATATTTTGTTCATTGTAAACACGAGAGATGTTGGAAGTTGTCGTTTAATTAGCCTCTAGGGTCTATAGTGCAAGTATTTAATTGTTACCTTGCCCTTAAAAAAAAAAGTAACTGCATAAGGATTTAGAATAATCGGAAGATAATCTCTAGGTGTATCAGTCAGGACTGAGTAAAGTTGTGAGTGACAGACAAATCATATAAGGTAGGTTTAAGATAGAATTTTATTTGGATGTGTTACTGAAGAGTTTGGAGTTGCATGAGAGCTGGTCATGCTTTTAGTGCCTATAGATTTTAAGTGATAATATATTGTCCTACTTTCTAGTTTTTTGGGGTTTTTTGGGGGATGCAAGTTGGTCATTTGTTGGGCTTGAACTCTGGGCCTGAGCACTGTTCCTTGGCTCTTCAGCTCAAGGCTAGTGCTCTACCAGTTGAGCAACAGTGCTACTTCCAGTTTTCTGAGTGGTATATTGGAGATAAGAGTCTCACAGCCTTTCCTGCCCAGGCTGGCTTTGAACTGAGATCCTCAGATCTCAGTAGCTAGGATTACAGGCGTGAGCCACCATGCCCGGCCCACTTTCTAGTTTTTAATACTATAAAAAATGTTGCAATAAACGTGAAATCCTATACAAATGAGAGAATTTCTCAAATATAGAAATGGAATTGTCAGATCAACAGTATACACACACAACATATACATACACACGTTTATATTATATAAAACAGTTCATATATGTGTGTGTGTGTGTGTGTGTGTATATATAGATATATATAATAGTTCCAAATTTTCCAGATAGTGACAATGTTTAGCCAAAGAGATAGTTTCTTTCTTCCAATTTTACTTCCACTTATATCAGCATAGTATGAAAAATTGAATTTCCTGTTTCTTATTCCTTCCTTCCTCCTACTCCTTCTTCTTTTGTCTTTGTCTTTTATATTTTTTGTCAGCCACAGGGCTTAATTTACTTTGTATAATGAATAGTAAATAGTTCTAGCACCATTGCATTTCATCTCTTTCCACTGTTATTATGCTATTTCTGTTTCATGTAAAGTTCTCATATATATTGAAGCTGTTTCTTGCCTATCTTCTCCTTAATCTATTTCTCTATCTCAAAACAAATATTGTAGGGGCTGGAAAGGTGGCTCAGTGGTAGAGCGCTTGCCTTACATGAATGAGGCCCTGGGTTCGATTCCTCAGCACCATATAAGCAAAAAGAAAAAAGCCAGAAGTGGCGCTGTGGCTCAAGTGGTAGAGTGCTAGCCTTGAGCAGAAGAGCTGAGGGACAGCGCCCAGGCCCAGAGTTCAGGCCCCACAACCAGATCCAAAACAAACAAACAATAAAACCCCAAATATTGTACTTTTTAAAATAAGGCTGTGTGATAAATTTTTCTTATCTACGAGGTCAACTTCTCTCCCCCTTTTCCTCCCTCCAAAATTTTCTTGGCTATTTTGATCTATTTGTTCTTTCCTGTTAAATTTAGGCTCAGTTATCAGTACTAAGAGCATAAGAAGTCTTTTTGGAATTCTGATTGTTGCTACAATGAATTTTTTGTTTTGAGACAGTCTCACTATTATATTTATTTTTTTTAGGCCTGCGACTGAGACTCAAACTCAGTACCTGCCTCTTTTGGTCACTGGCTAGTACTCTACCAACTGGGGCACGCTTCCAACCCCTATTGCAATGAATTTGTAGATTGCCTTTGTAATATTAAACTTTGTAATATTAAACTATGTTCATGAACATAGTATGCTCTCCATTTAAAAAAATTCTCGCTTTATGTCCTTCAATAACGTTTTGTAAATTTCTCCCTGAAACTCTTGTCCATCTTTTGTTATTTATTCTTGGGCAACTATCTGATAGTTTTTGTTGTTCTTCAAATTGTACTTAAAATTTTGTTAACAACATTATTGATTTTTGAATGCTTTCATTACCAGAAAATTGCTATTACTAGGAGTTCTAGCCAGAAACTCAACTCTGAGATTCCACATACCTGTTCTAGCTACTTGCCCCAACATGCCAAAAAAAAAAAAAAAATGAGTAATGGCGAAGGGCAAAAGGAGTTTTATTACGTGGCATGGGCATGCTGAAGGACAATGCAAAGTAAACACTTCAGTCGATCCTCAGTATATATGAGCTTTATTTAGGCTTAAATAGAGATAGAATTGGGGCAAAGGGTATTTAACAGGGATAGAACTGGGATCTAGTATTCATTATTTCAGATGGTTCATGCTGAGCTCTGTCACAATAAAGAAGTCATCCTTACCTGGCCAGTGGTCTTCCCTGGGTAGAGTTTCATCCCTTGTGGTAAAGATGCTGTTCATCAGTCTTGATCTTCCTGGAATCCATTGTGATTATAGGACAGAGAGAGAGAGAGAGAGGAGAGAAGGGGAGAGAGAGAGAGGAGAGAGAGAGAGGAGAGAGAGAGAGGAGAGAGAGAGAGAGACTGAAAGAGACATACAAAATGGAGACTAAGATGTTTAGCTTTTCTCTTATTTTTAGTTACCCAGGCTCAAATGGAGTCAGTGCTTTTTGGCAAAAACAGTTTCTGTTCTGAATTATTTTAATTTTTTTGGGGGGGCAGTGTCTTCCCAAAGTAGACAATTATTTCAATGGCCAATAATAAAGATGTTTTCTTTCTCACTTTCCAATCCTTACTTTTTCTTATTTATTAAATTTATTTCATAGTATGTTGACCAGACCCTTTTGGATAACGTTTAAGAGTAGAAAGTAACTTTGTCTTGATCTTATTACAAGGAAATTCTTTTAAATTTTCTTCTAAAATTTCCATCAACTATGGTGTTTTTGCAAGTTTTTGGTAAGTTAATTGTCACTCATTACTCATTACTTATTCTGTTCCTTTTGTGACATTAGACCCCCAGAATTTTTAGCTAGTTATATACTTTTCCAAAATACCCTTGCTCAGCTTCTTTATAGTTAAGAGATGTGGTGTATTTTGTTTTTGTCAGTTATGGGGCTTGAACTCTGGGTCTGGGCGCTGTCCCTCAACTCTTCAGCTCAAGACTAGTGCTCTACCACTTGAGCCACAGCACTACTTCTGGCTTTTTCTGCTTATGTGGTGCTGAGGAATCGAACCCAGGGCCTCATGCATGCATGGCAAGCACTCTACCACTGAGCCACCTTCCCAGACCCCAGATGTGGTTTTGTCTCCAAGCTTTGGTAAATATTATATAATTAAAATTGTCTGTAAAGGGCAAGAAGACCCTTCTCTTTCATTTTCCCCCCTTTCTGTTAGCTGAGGTGAAATAGCCATCCTGATTCACAATAAACTAGGACTGATGGCATAGACAGATATCAAAATAGAATAAATTTGGGAAATGAAGGTCTTGGAGCTGCCATTCCAGCTGCCTTTCACACAAATAAGAAAACCAAGCTGTTGATACTACTGGTGTGTGTGTGTGTGTGTGTGTGTGTGTGTGTGTGTGTATGTGAGAGAGAGAGAGAGAGAGAGAGATACATTTGGTCATTTGTGCTTAACCCTATCTTAATTAAATCTCTATTAGATTAAGAAAGGCTTTTGTGTTTCTGGTTTGCTTAGAAATTTAAAAGAATGGTTCATAGCACACAATGCATTTTTTCTGCACTGATTGAGCTGACCACAAAATTTCTCTCCTATCTTTCTACTTCACCTGTAACATTTATTTATCTTGTATTTTTTTCCTAACCAGAAGAGGAAGATTTATTATTCCAGAACATAGATTAAAAGGGTATGTTTCCTGCCTAATTAGAAATATTTTGAAAGTTGGCTAGGAATGAACTGACGGGAACACAGAACTCTTTTTTTTTCTTTTTCTTTTCTTTTTTCTTTTCTATCTGTGTGTATGTGTGTATGTGTGTGTGTGTGTATGTGCGTGTGTGCGTGTGTGCATGTGTGTGCGCACACGTACATGCGTGCACCAGTTCTGAGGACTTAAACTGAGAGCCTGGGTGCTGTCCCTGAGCTTTTTTGCTCAAGGCTAACACTCTACCACTTGAACTATAGCTCCATCCATTTTCAGCTTTTTGGTGGTTTAATTGGATATAAGAGTCTCACAAGCCGGGCGCTGGTGGCTCACGCCTGTAATCCTAGCTACTCAGGAGGCTGAGATCTGAGGATCTCGGTTCAAAGCCAGCCTGGGCACGTAAGACCGTGAGACTCCTATCTCCAATAAAACCACCAGAAAACCGGAAGTGGCGCTGTAGCTCAAGTGGTAGAGCGCTCTCCTTGAGCTGAAGAGCTGAGGGACAGCGCCCAGGCCCAGAATTCAAGCCCCATGACCGACAAAAAAAAAAAAAAAGAGTCTCACAAAGCCCAGCACCGGTGGCTCACATCTGTAATCCTAGCTACTCAGAAGGCTGAGATCTGAGAGTCACAGTTCAAAGCCAGCCCAGGCAGGGAAGTCCATGAGACACTTATCTCCAATTAACCACCAGAAAACTGGAAGTGGTGCTGTGGCTCAAGTGATAGAGCACTCACCTTGAGCTGAAGAGCTGAGGGACAGTGCCCAGGCTGACAGCACCCAGCACCAAGCCCTGGGCACTGTACCACTGAGCCACCTTCCCAGCCCGAAGTAAATTTCTTAAAATGAATTTTCTTAGGTAACTATAATTAAATTTTAAAGAAATGGATGAAATATGACAGAGGAAAATTGTTTATTTAAAAAGATGCATGATTTATGAAAAAGCGATATATAAAATTGACAAATATAACAATATTTTACCTATTATTTTCAGTCTTTGTTTCTATATTCTTGTTTATGCTCATGATATACTGTATATATTATATATATATATACTTTTGCATCATGAAAAATTACTTCTTTTTATAGTGGAGATGTTTAGCCTCCATGTATGAAAAAAATAACAAAAGTCTTAAATAACAATGGCAGGTATCAGTTGTTCACTCAAGTGCCAGCCTTGAGTGAAAAAGCTAAGAAACAGAGCCCAGGCCCTGAGTTCAAGACCCAGTACAGGTGCACAAGTACATGTATGCACAAACATACATACATATATATTCATACACACACATACATACACCTATTACCTATTTAGCAGAGAGAAGACAGTTTTCAAAGTGATTAAGAGAGTTCAGGGCTAGCTACATCCTGGCCTATGCAAGGCCCTGGGCTCAATCCCCAGTTTAGCAAACGGACTACTTAACCAAACAAACCAACCCACAACAAGATCTATGTATTTAATAAAAGGCACTGTGGAGAGTAAAAACAAATATTCTGTTTCTCCGCTTGCACTCCTGTTTTTTGACCTCCACCAAATCAGATCATGCCAACCTTATTCCAGTTTCAAGTAGAAAAAGAATTAATGAGCCAAACTTTCTCAATGACGAATTGTTCCCTGGATGTGCTTTTCATAAATGGATATTTCGTACTGGACTTGTACTGGGTGCTGCAGTAAGATGGCATTTGACTTAGCATGAAGTTGCATGTTCTGTGATTGTTAAGTTTCCTTGTCAGCATTTCTACAGTATTCTGCAGAGCTCAGATTTCCAGGTGTTGCACTATGGGAATATATTTTAAAACCATTGCATTGTTGTTATGCTGAATAAGCTCTGGAACTTGCAAGATAAACACATTTGAGGTCCCCAAATAATGGCAAAGTGCTACTTTGGGCTTGCTTCACTCTCATTTCATTTGAAATATGTTTCTTCTTACTAAATATCAAAGTCAATTTTGTTGAGGAATGTATCCAAAGGGAATAATTTCCCCCCTCCCAAAGGGAATAATTTTTCAAAGGCCATAAGCATAGATTTAGCTACAAGGATGTTCATTTCACTGATGTTTATAAAGGGTTTGAAAAAGGAAATGAAATAAATGCCCAAAGTAGAACATTGGCTAAATATTGTATTTCCTGTAATGGAATATACTGCACTATGCATTAAGAATATTTACTGAGGGATTGGAGGGATGGCTCAAGTGATAGAGCACCAGATACCAAGTTTGAGTCTCAGTCTAGGAAAAAAAAAAAAAGAATATTTACTGATGTGAATTGATGTTCACAATGAGATCAAAAAAGTAAGATAAAGCTGAGTGTTGGTGGCTCACATCTGTAATTCTAGCTACTTAAAAAGCTGAGATCTAAAGATGGAGGTTCAAAGCCTGCCAGGGCAGGAAAGTCCATAAGATTGTTATCTCCAATTAACAAGCAAATAAATGTCAAGTGGAACTATGTCTCAAGTCGCAGAGCACTAACCTTGAGCATGAGGTCCTGAGTTCAACCTTAGTACTGGCACAACAAAACAAAACAAAACAAAAATCCCCAGGATAATAAACATATAATATTTTTGTAACATGTAATGCAAAATATACAGAGAAACTTTTCAAAAAAGATAAGGCACTGTTTTTTGTGGTATTAAATAGCTACAAAACTTTTTTTTTTTTAAACAACAACAAACCCTCAGTTCTTTGAATGCTTTTCCTTCTTTCTTTTTTCATGTTGTGGTCCTAGGGATCAAATCCAGAGCTTCAAAAACACTAGACAAGTTTATACACACCCTGAGCCTTTCGCACAGACTTATCTAAAGCATTGGTAAACAAGGTACCTGCTATATTCTGTCAACTTACAGAGCAAAGGAAGCGGAAATGGTTGTGTACAGAATTTAATTTAGACATAGAAGAATTTCCTGAAGATAAACCCTTTAATTTGTTAAAATGGGAAGGGGCCTCTGAGAAACAATTAGGCAAAGGGAGGTGTTGAGGAAAATCTCAGCTGGGCAGGACTGAAACTATAAAGGTGGAGAGAATTTGAAGATAGATAATAAAAGGCTTTCTAAACTTGGCTACCTAGGATACAAATTGCCTTGGTAATGACTCTGAAGCAGTCAGTTAACAAGCATGCTTTGAGAAGAGTCCTGTTGAAAGAAAGAGAAACTCAGATTTCAATTATTCATTCACTCATTTATTGCTCAAACATTATTGATTGCTCACTACAAATCCAGCATTGTGCTCACTGTTGGGCCTTGCTCTTGGACAATTGCTCTTACAATTCAGCTGGAAAGATGAAACACAAAGCTACAAAATCATTTGAGAAGGATTAGATATCAAAAGGAAAAGCCAAATAGTTTAATTCACTTACTCTCAGAATACCTGAGATTAATATGAATAAATTCTTGAAGATTGGAATTTTAAAGTTTAAGAAAACTTAAAGCCAAAGATAACAAATATGAAGGCCTTTTTGACTATAATAACATACTGTATATGCGAGATATATTTTAAAATGTATTCCCTTCATCAAGCCCAGTGGCTCACACCTGTAATCCTTCCTACTCAGGAACTGAGGAAATCAAGAGGATTGTGGTCCAAAGCCAGTCTGGGCAAAAATTGAGAGGCCTCATTTTAACCAATAAAAGTTGGGCATGGTGATACATGCCTGTCATTCTAGCTAGGAGCGAAGTGTAAATAGTAGGCTTGCCTGGGCATAAATGCAAGATCTTACTGTAAAAATAACTAAAGCAAAACTGGGGGGCTGGGAAGGTGGCTCAGTGGTAAAGCGCTTGCCTTGCATGCTTGAGGCCCTGGGTTCAATTCCTCAGCACCCATAAGCAAAAAAAAAAGCCAGAAGTGGCACTGTGGCTCAAGTGGTAGAGCACTAGCCTTGAGCTGAAGAGCTGGGGCAGCGCCCTGGCTCAGAGTTCAGGCCCATGACTGGACCCAAAATAAAACAAAACTGGGCCCTGATGGTGCTTTGTGCCTATAATCCTAGTTAATAAGGAGGCTATTCTGGAGATTTGAGGATTGAGGCTTGGAGCCTGCCAGGCAGATGAGATGAATAGGAGAGACTTTATCTCCAATTAAATAGCACAAAGCTGAGAGTGGAGGTTGTGGCTCAAGAGATAAAGTGCCAGCCAACTAGCTATAAGTAGAAAAACTGAGTGAGGGCCAAAGACCAAAGTTTAAGTCCCAATACAGGCAAGAAAGGTAGGAAGGAAGCAAGCAAGCAAGCAAGCAACCAACCAACCAACCAAGCATGGCATGGCTCAAATTGGCCTGCCTAGCAAGCTCTAGGCCATGAGTTCAAACTCCATAGCACAAAAAAATTGCTCTTTTTCTATTATTTTGTAGTTCAGGTATTTCAGATTAAGATGTTGCTCAGGTACAGCTGGAGAACCACAGAAAACAGGAACATAATAAAGAGTGATTTCTAAGACAGATGCTGGTGGCTCATGCCTTGTAATCCTAGCTACCCAGAAGGCTAGGACCTGAGGATCAAGATTGAAGCTAGCTTGGGGAAGGAAAGTCTGGGAGACTCTTCTCTCCATTTAATCAACAAAAAGTGTTAAGGTGTACAGTTTGAAGCATCAGCTGCCTAAACAGGAACAGTACATCCTGGGGGGTGAGGCAGGCTATTTGGATAAATATTGACTGTCTGGAAGATATTGAGCTTGGGGCTTTACCCAATAGGGTTAGATTCCTAGATGGTTCAAATCTGAGAGTCTCCCCCCACACCCATGACCCTTTCCAAATGGAGTGACCACTGTGAAGAGGCTACCTGGGTATAGGAAGTTATTTCTGTGCATTTGACCCTTCCCATTTGGTCCTCTTCACCCTTCCTGGTCTAATCTTGAAACTTAGAGTGGGCTCTATGAGGATAAAGGGCCATTATCCTAATCATTGGCCCAGGGCAAGAGCCATTATGTCTACTGTTGGTCCAGGTATGAAACTTCTGGGGCTTGAAGAATGGATCCTTATAATCCTGTGCATTTTCTCATTTCTGATCCTATCTTCCTGTGTGGCTAACATTTTTAGCTCTTCTTTGCTTTGTGTGTGTGTGTGTGTGTGTGTGTGTGTGTGTGTGTGTGTTTGATACATGACCTTGCAATATAGTCCAAGTTGATCTTGAACTCTCTATATAGTGTAGGTTAGTTTCAAACTGGAGATCTTCGACCTTTGTCTCCCAAGAGAAGGGACTTCAGATGTGTCCCACCAGACCAGACTGATTCTGTTCTATTAAGATAGGATGTTTGAGTAAGTGTAGCTTAGTGGTAGAGCACTTGCCTAGAATGTGAAAGGCCTTTGGTTCCTTCCCCAGTGTCACAAAGAGAAAAGAAAAACACATTCTGTAGAATTGAAGAATTTCAGCTAGGGAGAATTTCTTCACTATTATGTATGTAGATATTCTAATTGTCTGTCCACCATCTGTTCTCTCTACTTCCAACTGACCTCCAGCTTTGTTCAGAACCTCAGTGTACCCATCCACAACCCCACATTACCCACTATTCCCTTTTCAATGGGTGACCACATAACTCAAACTTGCCTAATGAAATGTAAGTCGAGGCAGGTGTTTAGGTCTTTCCATAAACTGAACTGTTCTTTTTGTCCTTCAATCTTCTTCCTTCTTTGGTTTAGAATGCAATGATGCCTAGAGGTAATAACCATCTTCTAAGTATGAAGATGTGATCATTTTTAAGTTGTGAGAGGAGAAAGGCTTGTGAGACTAGCCTCTGAAAGCCTACCTCCATACTTGTATGAGGAAAATAAGACCTCTAAACCAACCCAGGCACCAGTGGCTCATATCTGTAATCCTAGATACTCAGTAGTCTAAGATCTGAGGATTGCAGTTCAAAGCTAACCTGGGCAGAAAGTCTACGAGACTCTTATGTCCAATAAACTAAACTAAACAAACAAACAAATAAACCAAAAGGCAGAATTGCAGCTGTGGCTCAAATGGTAGAGCATTAGCCTTGAGCTAACAAACTCAGGGACAGCACCCAGGCCCTGAGAACAAGCCCCAGGACTGGCATAAAAATCAAACAAACAAACAAAAAAAAACCCTCTAAGTCATTGGTGTTTGTCATTCACAGCAAACAATCCCTGACTATACATAATCTAATTCATTTCATAGGAGACAAGGCCAAGAAAGTTCTGTAACTTGTCAGATTTTCTTACTCTGAAGGGAAAGGAAACCCAATGTGAAACTCTTAAGGAAAAACGTATGATTTATTCACTCAGACAATTGAAGTCACATCATTGAAGCCAACTCTGACTTCCTCCAGAGAATCAAGTGATCTCTCTTTTCTTTTTCTTTCTTTTCTTTTCCTTGTTGTCTAGTCTTTCCTCCCCCCCCCATTCCTCCCCTCCTTTCTCTTCTCTTTGCTTATCCCTCCTTCCCTGTCTCCTTCCCTTTCTCCCTTCCTTCCTGTTTTTCTCACTTCTGTAGATTCTGATTTTTCTTTCTTCCCATCGCCTGGCCCTGCTTTGTGGTGGTAAGTCCACTCTTCCTTCTGTGGCAGGGCAGCTGCTGGTAGTTCCTTTCTTACCCTAACAAGGATTAAGCCCAGAGAGAAAGCAAAAACTCCTCTGTAGAGGAAAATCACAAGATCCCGAAGTATGAGTTCCTGCTGGGCCTGGCAAAAGTGAACATCCTCTATTGGGTAGGTGTCAAACTTGAACTAGAACTTAGGACTCCAAGATCTCCTGGGTAAGTTCATTTTCTGCTTTAGCAAATAACCTGTAATAAACTTACATTCATTCATATATACATGCAGTAGCATCCAGAAGAAATAGCAGATATTCCCATCAATCACATACATTACTATTCCTTTGGGAGCTTTGATCATTGAATCATAAGAGTGCACCAGAGGGGATAGGATGGGGCGTGGAGGGGAGGAATCAGGTCTAACTAAAAGAAATTAGAGAACTCATTCAGCACCATGACTAATGATGGCCTCAACACTAAAGGTCAAGTCTAGTTTGGGGTTTAAAGTTGATCTGTTCATGAACAGTGATGTTGGTTACATCTTCCTCTTTGCTTTAAAGGGAGCTTACTGGAGTGACTCTCTATAAAGAGAGTTTCTCTCAGGGTTTTCTCTTAACCTTTATTTTATTTATTTATTTATTGTATGTGCAGGTCCTAGGGCTTGAACTCATGGCCTGGACACTACCCTTGATCTTTTTTTTGCTCAAAGTTAGTACTCTACCCTTGGGCCACACCTCCACTTTCAGTGTTTTGGTGGTTAATTGGAGATAAGTCTCGTGGGCTTTCCTACCTGAGCTGGCTTTAAACCTTGATTCTCAGATCTCAGTCTCCTGAGTAGCTTACAGGTATGAGACACCAGCAACCAGGCTCTTTTTCTTTTGATGCTAGAGATTAAATCCTGGGCCTTACTCATAGGAAGCTTGCATGTTCCCTTCTGAATTTCTCTCTTTTTAAAAAATATTCTTAATTAAAAAAAAAACCTTTTAATAGCCAGAGGGCATAGATAGAGGATCTACTTTTTTGAACTTTGGTTCATCCTGTTACAGCTGAGTTCAGAGTTCCCTCCTCTTTACACCTGGTTTTTACTTGCTTTGTTCCTTGGTCCAGACCTTAAGGAGTAATCTTGGGTTCATTAGTATCTTAAGTCTTCCATGAAGGGAACATTTGCCTCTTGAAAGCCATGATAGCTGGGCAAGGGGGGAGGGGGGTTGGGGGGACAGGGGCAGTTATTTTTTATTTTTACTAGCTCTTGTTGTTTTTCGAGGAGAATTATCGATCTTTAGAATTTTTGAACTTCTTCCACATTTTGTTATGAAAGTGAGCATTTAGTGACATAAATAGGAATCTTCAAGTATCTTTGGAGTAAAACTTGAAATGCATGATTTTTGTTGTTATTTATTTTCATGCTAGCACTGGACCTTGAACTCAGGTCCTACTCTGTGTTCTTTAGCTTTGTCACTCAAGGTTGGTGCACTCTACCACTTGAGCCACATCTCTACTTTTGGCTTTTGGCTGGTTAACTGGAGATAAAAATCTCAAGGACTTTTCTGCCGGGGCTGGCTCTGAACTGTCGTCCTCAGATCTCAGCTTCCTGAGTAGCTACAATTACAGGTGTGAGACACTGGCATTGGTGCTCATCCAAATGCATGCTTTTTATAGATTTGTTTCTCAACACTTCACTTTTTCATTTCATGTTTACCTAGACTTCCTACCGGGAAGGAGTAAGTCTAAGATCATGTCCTTTAAGGTTAGAGTATTTTCCATCCCAGATAACAAAGAGTGTAAAGTTTCTTGGGTGATTCATGTGTAGTGGTGTTTGCTTTTCTGTTAAATTGTGTGTTTTTTTTTTTTTTTTTTGCTGGATTAAGCTATTGGATTTCAAGGAGAATGTTTCATCTCTTCATCTCTTCCTCACTCTCAATATGGGAGCAGTTACTGAGTTCTTTAGACTCTACTTCTGCAATATCTAACACATACAACTCTTTAGAGCCTCATTGGCTTTTGGCTAGCTTCTCTCGTTCACACTGTACACAGTTGCTTCTGTTATTTTCTTAGAACATAGCTCTGGTCAGGTCAGTGTTTGCCCTCTTCAAAAACCTTCTAAGGAGCTAGAAACTGTGGCTCATACTTACAATGCAGGCTGAAGCAGGAAGATTATGAGTTCTAGGCCAGCCTTGAGAGGACTTGTTTCAAAACAAATCAAACAAATAATACTGTCAGTGGCTTAACAGTGCCTATAGCACAAACAACAAAGTTATTGGCTTAATCTTCAAGGCCTTCCCCCTCTGCCTTTTTCTTGCCTTTTCAATTTCTTCTTCTAGTCCACTGATTGCTGTAATCTAACATCCAATTGCTATTAAAATGTTGACAGATGGATGGCTATGAAAGAGTTTACTTCATTCTGCCAGGGTAGTAAAGCTCTGCATTTAAAATCACTTATAAGCTATTTAAGGAATGGATTGTTTGTTTACTAGGATTTGAACAGAGTCTTGTGCTTACAAGGAAGATAGTCTGCTACTTGAGTTACGTCTCTAGACATGGATTGCATTTTTATTAATTTTTATTGTGTTAGAAGTTAGAATCAGGGTTTCATGCAAGTGAGGCAAGCACTCTACACTCCTATACCATTGTGTGTGTGTGTGTGTGTGTGTGTGTGTGTGCGCGCGCGCTGGAGCTTGAACTCAAGGCCTTACTTGGCTTTTTCTCAAGGCTGGCACTCTACCACTTGTGCTACACCTTCACTTTCAACTTTAGCTGGTTAATTGAAGATAAAATGTCATGGACTTTTCTGCCAGAGCTGGCTTTGAACCCTGATCCTCAGATCACAGCTTTTTGAGTACCTAGGATTATAGGCATGAGCCATCAGTGAACAGCTGGTAAAGCAGGGACTTTGCAGGTGGAGAAACTGAATGAATAAATAAAGGAATATTATAATTTTTTACTGTATAATTGGACTCTAACCCCTGTGAGCAGATCTCTAGTATATTTCTTCTCGTGTTTGTGGAAATCCACTTACTATTTTTTAATTTTTTTTATTCAGTTGAAACAAACGTTTCTCAGATAGAATATATTATTTTTAAAGTCAGTCTAGTTTATGCAATAACTTCTACTTAGCCCTTCAATTTGAGGTTTAGTTGTGGATGACCAATTCAGCTATTTTTATCATTGTATCCTTAACTTGAGTGTTTAGGTATAATCCTCAGAAAAGCTGAAACAAAGACACTTGGTGTTTTTTTTGACCATCCAATGACAAAGTCCAATGACGCCCAGGTATTTCTTGGAATATTTGCATCAACACCTCATAGCTGTGATGCATTACATTGTAAACATGAATGTGTCTGGACTTTGCCCTGCAACTACCCAGCTCCTTTCGGCCTAGGCAGGAAAATGCTGTTGGAATGAAGAGACCATCCCTAGAGGATACAAGTAAGAATATGAGATACCATTTTGCCTCTATCAAACCACTAAGAAAGCAAATATATAATTTGTTTGTAGATACCTGTATACATTTTTAGCCTGGCTTCTATCACAATGTATGTGCTTTTGTAGTATACTTCTTCCATTAGGCTGAGTTGACTTTTGGGGGTGGGGGGTGGGGTCCAGTCATGGGGCCTGAACTCTGGGCCTAGGTGCTGTCCCTCAGCTCTTCAGATCAAGGCTAGCGCTCTACCATTTGAGCCACAGAGCCACTTTCCAGCTTTTTTCTTTTTGCTTATGTGATGCTGAGGAATCGAACCCAGGGCCTCATGCATGCAAGGCAAGCGCTGTACCACTGAGCCACCTTCCCAGCCCCTGAGTTGACTTTTTTTGTGTGTGCTGGTCCTACGACTTGAACTTAGGGCCTGGCTTTACTGCTGTGAGCTTTTTAGCTCAAGGCTAGTTAGTGCTCTATCACTGGAGCCACAGCTTTTTTGGTACTTAGTTTGGAGATAAGAATCTTACAGAGTTTTCTGTATGGGCTGGGTTTGAACTGAGGTTCTCAGATCTCAGCCTGGAGAGATTCTAGGATTGTAGGCATGAGCCACCAACATTTGGCATGAGTTTACTTTTTAAATTCATGGTTGTAAAATCTCTGTGTCTCTATAACTAGAGTTTCTGGTGTTCATTTTGTCGGATGAGAGAAGAATGGATTTGCTTCATGTAGAAGAATGGTTTTCCATCTTCTCTGGATTACAGAACTGTCTTTCAGAAAGCTTCTGAAGGATAGACTTTTAATTTTTCTTTATTTCCTGTGGTTGCCAAAGAAAGAGATCACGTTGATTCAAGCTTGCAAACCTGTGCTCACAAGTTTAAGAAGATGACAAATGACTTCATGCAAACCCATGGACCTCTGATTGAAATTCTGAATTAAGGGAGAGTAGAGAAAATTCATAGCCTTGGTTAAATTAATGTCACATGCCAGATAGGGCTATGAGTACTATGATTACAAGTGTAAAGAGTAGCTAGCAAAAATAATTTCAGTACCTGTATTAATTAGGGTTTGCTTGAAGTTTGCTTATGTTTAACTCAACTAGTGGTGGGATGAATTGGGGAAATTACCTTCTTTCCTTCTTGATTTAATGACTCGGGGTTTTCTACTTCTCATTAGAATTTCTCTTCTGCTAATCCCTTCTTCACATTTCTGTTGCTTTTACATCCTTTCTGCTCACTGTCTTTCAAATTCAAGCTGATTGCACTGCTTCTCTGGGCTTAGAATTACTCTAGATCTTGACTTAATATGTCTATGCATTCAGGTGCAAAAAATAAGATAGTGCAAAATGAAATAGGGGTGGGGGCATGGCTCAAGTGGTAAAGCACCTGCTCTGAGTTCAAACCCTGACACATACTTCCCCATAAAAAAGGAGGGAAAAAGAAATACTTAAGACTTCAGATGAAACTGATGCAGATAAATGAATAAAATACCAAAGTAATTCACTGGAATAAAAATACCTGTTTATAATAAGGTTTAGGAACTTTGGATGATTGAAGGTGTGAGAATGTTAGATCCAATGGCAAATAGTATGAAAACTAGTTGAGTGCCAGAGGTTCACACCTGTAATTCTAGCAGCCCAGGATGCTGAGATATGAAGATTTAGGTTGGAAACCAGCCCTGGATGATAGGTTTATAAGACACTTTTTTTTCTTTCTTTTTTTTTTTTTTTTGGAGGGAAGGCTTGAACTCAGGGTCTGGTCACTGTCCTTTTTTTGCTCAAGGCCACTGCTCTATCATTTGAGTCACAGCTCTTCTTTTTTATGGTGATAACTAAAGATAAGAGTCTCACTTTTTTATGGTGATAACTAAAGATAAGAGTCTCATTGGGGCTGGGAATGTGGCTCAGTGGTAGAGCGCTTGCCTTGCATGCCTGAGGCCCTGGGTTCGATTCCTCAGCACCACATAAGCAAAAAGAAAAAAGCCGGAAGTGGCACTGTGGCTCAAGTGGTAGAGTGCTAGCCTTGAGCTGAAGAGCTGAGGGACAGCGCCCAGGCCCAGAGTTCAGGCCCCACGACTAGACTCCTTCCCCTCCCCCCCGAAAAAAAAAAAGAAAAGAGTCTCATGGACTTTCCTGTCTGGGATGGCTTCAAACTATGATCTCAGCCTCTTGAATAGCTAGGATTTCAGGCATGAGCCACCAGCACTCAGCTCCATGAGACTGTTATCTCCAGTTAACCAGCAGAAAGCTGGAAGCAGAGCTGAAGCTCAAATAGTGGAATGCTAGCCTTGACTAAAAAAACTAAGAGACACCTCCAAGACCCTTTATATAAGTCCCAGTATAAACACACACACACACACACAGAGGTAGTATGGAAACTAATTTTTCCTTCAGAAGTATTTGCTACAACCTATTCTTAGGGTGAAAACTGACACATCAATATAACCAAACAAGAATGTATTTATCATTTCAGCACAAATGAGGTCACTACTCTTTCCCACCACTATCAATTCTCCATGATTATCAAGGAGTGTTCCAATGTGGGGCCAAAATAATTTACCGTCTAAACTTTTTTCTTTTTTAGTTTATTACTTGAATTGCTCTGGAAATTTTCCTCTCAGATTTTGTGTTTAGCAGGTTCTTCAGAATGTATGTGTGACTAAAATTATTTTAGCAGCCTTGATTGTATTACAATGACAAAGATTCTGTAGATCTTGAGACAACACATTGTTCTGTAGTTTAATTCCTTTTCAGTGGTTGATATTTGACCCTCTTTCATTGAGAGTTGATCCAACTACCCAATTCACAAAGTGCCTAAACAGGTCCAGGAGAGGTGAAAGAACTCACTGCCAATATAAAAACTGCCACACTATTGCATCATCTGTATATGATCTTGTAGTTGAACCTGGGTTCTTGTGAAATTTTAATCAAGTGAGTAGGGAATGTGATATATGATTGGGAAGTAAAAATATAAAGGAGTTCTACAAACTACTAAATCTGTATGCTTTGTTCTATGATCCTATTGTAATTTTCAAGGAGAGGAAATTTCCAAATTTTTAGCTTTAAACGTTTTACTTTTTTTTCATTGTGCATTTCATTGTTTTATGAAGTGTGGACGATGGGCTGTTGTTAAAATACATCATTTGGCTTTACGCCAATGGCTCACACCTGTAATACTAGCTATATGGAGGCTGAGTTGCAGTTCAAAGACAGCAGGGGAAGAAAAGTCTATAAGACTTTTTTTTTGTTGGTAACGAGAATTGAACTTAGGACCTGGGTGCTGCCCCTGAACCTCTTGAGCTACAACACACTACTGGTTTTTGAGTGGTTAATTGGAGATAAGGGTCTCATGGGGACTTTTCTGCCCTGGCTGGCTTCGAACCATGATCCTCAGATCTCAGCCTCCTGAGTAGCTAGGATTACAGATGTAAGCCACTGGCACTAGGCTTCTAAGACTCTTATCAATAATTAACCACCAAAAAGGCAGAAGTGTTTGCTCAGCCTTGAGTGAAAAAGCTAAAGGATACTTCCCAGGCCCTCAGTTCAGTCCCCAGTACCAGCATAAAAACAAAACAAAACACTACTTCTATAAAAAAGGAGATAAATGACCACATAAATGACCACAGAAGGAAATAGCATTGGATCTAAAAGTGGCATATAATTTACTATAGACACCATGATCAGACCTTGACTATAATGTAAGTCATGGTATTTTTTTTTAAATCAGAAGACAGCAAATATGAACAAACTTGTTTTTAGTCACTGAAATTTGAAAGACAAAATGAAAATCTAGGTTTTTATGTTGCTGCAAAACATGGCCATAAAAATCATCCATCTAAGCAGTTTTTCAAAGAATGTATGTCTGAAAAAGGACACAATGAGGGTGGGGAGGGGAACACTGAATTTTCAAATATTTACTTAGATATAATCAGTTTCAATGCAGGGTCTAAAAGGGTGGGGCCTGAGCCCGGGAAATCTGATCTAAGGGAATTCACAATAAGTGCCAAGTCATACTTTGGGTTGCCCTTCTTCATTTTGCTCCCACCTAATCAGGGGAAATCTAATTAATATAAACAATACGGCATAGTGTGGGGGAAAATGTTATCAAAGGGCAGAGTATTGAGAGGAAGTGGAAGGGGCCTAGCCACTTCTTGATTTGTTAATTAGGGGCAGAACACTATATGATTGCCTAGGTCTGAAGAAAAGGAATGGCTTAATGTACTTATAATATACTATGTGATTTTTTTTTTGTTTCTTTTGTATGTTCCTCCCCCATGGTACAATCCCTGTTGTCACTGTATATGATTCTGGTGCCCTGCATCTTGTATATACATTTCTCTAATTTGGGGAGGGGAAGGGAAATAACAAAATGGTGAAATAAGGATACAGGATGACTCATTGTAACAACAAGATGCACAAGACAGTATGTTGAAAACTAACTTTACAACTTGGAGGGGAGGTGGGGAGAGAGGTGGGGAGGAGTTGGGGAGGTGGGGAAGAAAGAGATGATAAGGGAAATATAAAGGAGAGTATAACAATGCTCAATAGGAAATGGACTCATTACCTTGCTCTTGTAACTGTAATCCCTCTGTACAGTATCTTTACAATAAAAAAATATATATTAAAAAAGAAAAGGAATGGAAGGAATGGCTTTCTTAGTGTTGGGGCTCTGCCTGCTGCATTGCAATTTCCCCTTTGTATTATGTGGTGATCAATAGAGGGGGGGAGATCTCTTAACAGGTGTTCACTCCAGCTCAAAGGCTCATTAGATTTCAATAGACCTTGGCCTGTTAGACAGTGTGAGGTCTGAACCTTCCCCTCTCTAGTGAGAGTGGGTTTCTTAGTAATGGAGGGACTTCCCTTGGGACTTGTTACAAGTCTACAGAAATTTGGAGGTAGTTTCCAGTTTTGCTTTGCCATCTTGGGGGTGGTTCTAAAAATCTTTCTCACCTCTCACAGAAGTAAAATGTTCACAGCATTGATTAATTACTACGCAGAGTTCAGTGAAGATAATTGAGCAACCTCAATCAGATGTCCAGATAGAAAGATAGACAGGTTTTGATGACACAAGGTTAATTTCTAGGTCTGCAGGTAAAGCTTTGGAAAAAGGCCCACCCATGCCTGTACTGGGTCAAGTTTTTGGTGTTTTTTTTTTTTTTGTGCTAATTTTTGGGCTTTAATTTAGGGCCTGGGTGCTACCCCTGGGCTCTTTGTTCAAGGCTAGCACTCTACCACTGTACCACAGCTCCCTTTCTGACTTTTTGCTTGTTAATTGGAGATGAGTCTCTGGGACATTCTTGTCTGGCTGGCTTCAAACCAAGATCCTTAGATCTCAACCTTCTTTGTAGCTAGGATTACAGGTGTGAGCTACTATAACAGAGCTGGGTCATCTTTTGCTAGAAGTGCTAAGCCCAGCACCACAAGCCCAGATGAGATGCTGGGAATGAGGCTGACGAATTAACAGGAGAAAGGCTTTGTAAATTATATGTATATATAGAATAGAACTTTTCAAGAAAAAATTCTAATTGTCTTTGTAGATTAAAAACCAACAACTAAACCGTCTCCAATAGGCCCCAAACCTTGCTGGCATCAATATCCCAGACAAGATTAAAATTATTTCCCAAGATGCACACCCTGTGGTCCAATTGATATTTTAATAACTTGATTACAAATTTCCCAGAAGTCTATTATTGTCAGGAAACAGTCTGCAGTGTAGGTGAGGATTTTAGGGTGGTTTTTTTTTTTTTTTGCAACGGAAACATTTGGCCCCCATGAACAGAATAGCAAAAAAACTCATTGACGTGTTCTTCCTCCACCCTCGCCTAATCCAAAAGTTAAAAAAAAAAAAGGAAAAACCTGTTTGGAAGAGGAGTGTTTTAGGTTTGCTTTTTCCTTTACAGGAGCCAGGCGGATTCACATGATCCAATTTTTAAATTATCTGCTATTTTCCACGCTGAGGAAATGTGGGCGATGTAGCATAATCAGAGGACTCTTTGAAAAAAGAAAAGGTATATATATGTGTATATATATATATATATATATATATATATATTCTCTCTCTCAAGGCTAGGGGACAAGGTAGAAAGTACTTTAATTAAAAAGCACCAATAACTTGGAGGGGGGGCGGTTTCGGAAATGGTTGGCTATTTCCTAATTAAAAAAATGAGTTTGACAATCCTCTGGCCAGCTCATTGCAGACCCTGCTATGACCACCCCCATCCCTCAAAGAAAAGGGTTGGTGTCGGTCCAGATGATAAAACTCCATTTCCCCCCCCCCCAAGACACCTGCCCTCCCCACCCCCGCCAGTCGCCCGGCGTTTCTCTGGGGTCCCTCTCTCCCTCCCCGGCAAACATGTCGGCTCCCCAGGGTCGGTGTCCTCCCGTGCCCAGCGCGAGCGGGGCCGGCCGCCTCAAGCTCGCCGCCACCAGGTCGGTGCACAACATCTTTTCCCTGCGCGGGGCCCCAGCGCGCCGCCGCCGCCCGGCCTCCCTTCCTCCCGCCCTCCCCGCCGGCGGGGCCCAACTCCCGGCTCGGGATCAGCAGCAGCAGCAGCAAGCAGCAGCAGCAGCAAGCAGCAGCAGCAGTAGCAGCAGCCATCCCCGGCCGCGGCGGCAGGAAGCGAAGCCCTTGTTGATGCTGTTCCTTGGCGCGCCTCTCCGCCCTCCGGCGGCCGCGGCCGCTCTTCCCAGTTCTGAATCTCCTCCCTCCGCGCCTGCGCAGTGGCGCGCGGGGGCGGGGCTCAGATTCCTGTCAGCGGCGGCGGCGGCGGCGGCTGCGACCGTCAGTTTTCGCTGAGGAGAAGCCCGACACGGACCCGTGGGCTCTCCCCTCTTCCCCCACCTTCTCCCCGCCCTGAACCTCTCTCTCTCTCTTTCTCGCTCTCTCTCGGCTCGTCGGGACTTAGTCCCTGTGGAGTTGCCCTCCATCCACGCCGCCGTTTCGTCGGTCTTCGGCCCGGTGGAAGTCGCTGCCCTCGAGGAGGAGGAGGAGGAGGAGGTGGAGGAGGAGGAGGCAGCGGCAGCCGCCCTCGCCTCGCCACCCCCGGTTCGGTGCCCGCGGTCCCGGAGAGGAGGTGCCGCCGCCACCGCCGCTCCCCCCCTCCCGCCGCCCTCGGGCCGGGCTGGGTCGAGCTGCGATGCCCTCGGACTTCATCTCTTTGCTCAGCGCGGACCTAGACCTGGAGTCGCCCAAGTCCCTGTACTCGCGAGGTGAGTCCGGTGGGGGGGTGGGGGGGGGCCGAGCCGGCTCCGGGAGACCCCCCCCCTGTGTGTGTGTGTGTGTACGGGGGGGGGTCCTCGTCCCGGGCCGGCCACCTCAGCACCCCGGAAGTCCTGG
>NW_012267234.1:9088966-9110311 GCF_000151885.1 Dipodomys ordii
CTTCTCCCTCTTTTTTTTTTTTTTTTTTTACAAAGATTGGGGAGCTTTTTTCTGGATTAGTTTTGTTCCTCATCTCTCTCCCTGGAGTGCCAGGTTCAGGCACAGACGCCGTCCTCTGAGAATTTTCTCTTCTTTGCCGTTCAAGGGCTCCTTGCAGAGAGGGGGCACTGGGCAGAGATTCCCATTTAAAAACTCTTGCTGGCTAAGGCCTGCAGGGGATTCCCATCATCTAAAATATTAACTCTTTGAGGTGATCCCTCCTGGGGTCAAATTCCTATACTTGACACAAGAATGTGTCAAAACAGGTTCTCAGTGTAAGGGGCATCTCACAAAAAATGCGCTCACTGCATCGATCACCAGTTTTTACCCTGGCATAGGACAAGAGGTGGAACTGGGTTAGCTCTTCATTTCATCTTAAAGATTAAATATGTGACACTGTGAACCCCTTTCCTGAGAAATTTCAGCAATCCTCTTGTTTTTGGTTTTATGTATCTATTCAGTTGATTCTATGCTCGAGCTTCACATTTAAATTTGAATTTAAGTGAATTAGAATGACATGGTTTACACTGGAAGGCACTGGACTTTAAAGACTGACTGTTGAGTTTGTACACAGAGTCCTACTTAGTAACTGAAGCCATTGTCTGTTGCTCTAATGGCTTTAGTTGGCAGTCACCATCCGGTAGGATGTTTTTCAGATATTACCTGAAGAAGTCTGGAAATATCGTAGTTTTGAGTGTCAGGAGGAAGAATCACTATCAAGAGATGGTTCTTAGACTAGGACTAATGTGGTACAGTTGGGTGCTAAAAATAAAGACACTAACACCATTTGAGCAGTAATCTTCAGATAATTTTCCATGAAACAAATACTTTATCAAAGTCTAAGTTTAGCTTGGAGAACAGTGTGGAAGCACTCGACCTTTTGCAGTGAATAAATTCACAAATATGGGCTTTAGCTCTCAAAAATACATGGTAGTTATGTAAGAGATGTATGCTATACTTGGCATTTTTTTCTTATTCAGCATAAAAAGTACTTAATGCTTTTTGTGTTTTTCAGATTCTCTGAAGTTACACCCATCACAGAATTTTCATAGAGCTGGACTATTGGAAGGTCAGCAAAGTGCATTTTAAAGCATATTGTGTTAGTATGCAAAGGTTTTCTTAGTTTATATTGGAAAGCTGGAAACTTTGCAAACTCACACAATGTAGTTTTTCCTAACGAGCCTGATCCTTCTTTTAGAGCAGCTAAATATTTCAGTGGATTTTGTTGCTGTGCTTGAAGTGCTTATTGGCTGTGGAATCTGCTTTGAAAAGGCTTGAAAAAAATTCTCAAAAATCATATAAAATTATGTGTTGGGTGTTCTACTTTAGAATTCCAGATCTTAATTCTATCTTTTTATATACAAACTAAATGTGGAAAGGCCCAGACATTAAGATGGATTAATAATTATGATTGTGACACCAAACACATAGTTTGAAAATTTTGAATTTAAAAAATTCTGTGTATTTCAAAGTAAGTATATTATTTATTTATGATAGCGTTGATATTACTACTATTGCACTATATTTAAGGATAAGAAAAGCCAAGTAACAAGATAATTAAGTTATGTGTAGAAAAAAGGGATTTAAGAAAGTTTTGAAAATGTTACTTTCTGTAAAATAAACAGCTGAAAATTATTATAGAAACTTTGTTTTTAGTAAACACTTTATTTTAAATACTCTTGTTTTTATAGATTTTGTAGATTTTACGTTTATCATCTTTGAATCTTATAATCATCGTATTGGGTAACAAGGATATTATAGAAATGAAAAAATAGTCTGAAATTAAGAGACTTTGGGGGAAAAAAAGGCCCACAGCAGCAGAAACAATGCTTTCTGTGTTTCAGTTAGTATTCCTTATCCAAAGCCAAGTTCTGTCACTATGAAATATATATATATATGTAACCAGTAACTTAGGCATTTTATGACCCACTTAAATAAGGCCATAAGAATTCAAGTTTGACTTGGGTATAGGTTTTTCCTTCCTTACAGGTACTCCAGTAAGCATTGTGGGGGGGAAAGTGGGTGTTATAATTGAGCTTTAGTTTGAATACCAATTTAGCAACATATTGGCTCTGACCTGGGGCAAATGATTTTACTTCTCTAAACTTTAATATTGTTTCTATAGAAACAGATATTTCAAGTTTAGTTAGCTAATGTATATTAAAATGCCTAATACAGGCAGTGTCTGGCTTAATAAACTTGCTTTTTTCCTTTCGAATCAGCTAAATTGTTTTGACAGTATAATTTAGAACATATAAAATACATTAGTATGAACAAAATTCAAAGTAGTTTTTTGTTTTGTTTTGTTTTTTGGTGCCAGTACTGAGGTTTGAAATCAGGGCTTCTGATTCTTGCCATCTTTTTTGCTCACAGCTGACAGGTGCTCTACCACTTGAGCCATGTCTCCAGTTCTGAAACTTAAATATTCTTAAAACTGTAGTCTGTAGAGAGAAAGGTTTAGAAATGTTTCTTGTGAAGCAGAAAATGTTTACTCTTCTTGGGGGGTGAGGGGAGAATTGGGTTTGAACTTAGGCCTTCCAGCTGCTGGGCTTGTTTGCTTATCTGGCTTTCTACCACTTGAGCCACATCTCCAGCCTGTCTTTTTAGTGGTTATTTTATAGTCTTTTGGACTTTTCTGCCTAGGCTAGCATTGAACAATGATCCTCCAGAGCTCAGCCTCCTCAGTTACTAGGATTATAGTTGAGAACCACCAATTTCTAGGTAGGTAGATAGGTGTGTGTGTTTGTGTGTATGCGTCTGCACTGTTTTGGGGGCTTGAACTCAGCCTAGGTGCTGTCCCTGAACTTTTTTGCTCAAGACTAGTACCAGGACTGACAAAAAAAAAAAAAGTCACGAACTTTCCTGCCAAGGGTTGGCTTCGAATATAGATCCTCAGATCTCAGCCTCCTGAGTAGGATTACAGACCTGAGCCACCAGCACCTGGCTCTAGCTGGGTTTTTATTCCTGTTCTGTGTTGTAGAGTCATTTGTCCTGACTAATCCATTTCCTGGCTAACAAACAAGAGTGTCATAATCATGGAGCTTATCAAACAGGAGAAAGAAATGAAAAAGGTGTTATTATTTAAAAAAATTTATTGAGTTATAGGAAATACAAGCATCTAATATGTATCTTTACATGTTTGTGCCTAAATCTACCTATTAACAAATTTTTTGGTTTGGTTGAGAAGATATTTAAGACCGCCCTTATAAGATTGCATATAAAAAGCAATGTTTTTTTTTGGGGGGGGGTACGGTCGTGGGGCCTGAACTCTGGGCCTGGGCGCTGTCCCTCAGCTCTTCAGCTCAAGGCTAGCGCTCTACCACTTGAGCCACAGCGCCACTTCTGGCTTTTTTCTTTTTGCTTATGTGGTGTGAGGAATTGAACCCAGGGCCTCATGCATGCAAAGCAAGCGCTCTACCACTGAGCCACCTTCCCAGCCAAAAAGCAATGTCTTAAGTGTGTCATGTTCTTTTCTTTATAAAATTATTATTTTTTTATATTTTGGTAGGATTGGGGTTTGAACTTAGGGTCTTGTGTTTGCTGGGCTGGTGCTGTGCCACTTGAGCAACACCTCATACCATTTTTTTTTTTTGCTGATTGCTTATGAGATAAGGTCTCTTGAACCTTTCTGCCCAGATTGGCCTCAGACCTCAGTGCTTCTGTTCTCAATCTCTGGAGTGAGTAGCTAGGATTACATGTGTAAGCTGTCACTTTTTGGTATTTTTGACACAGGTATGACAACAAGTTATTTGGTTGTTTAATGAAGTATTTATGCCATCCCATTGTTATTTTTTAACCTCTAATTTAGACAGATAAAGAATACATAAAAATAGAATAAAATGTATTCCTCGTGCCTTTTTCTAGGCTTTAGAAATTACCAAGCTAGTTTCTTTTATTTTTTCATTCTCCTATGCTGGATTATTTAAAAACAAATATTGTATGTAACACTTCATGTATAAATAATTGTGCATTACTGTTTTAATATCTTTTGAAGGCCACAACAGGGTCCTTATATAGCCCAGGCTGGCCTGGAACTTTGTGTGTAGGTCAGGGTGGCCTGGGATTCTCCCACATCTACATCTGCCTCCTCAGAGCTGGGATTGCCAGTATGTACCACTATATACTCAGTTCTTGTATTAATTTTCACAGTAATGCGATTTTATTCAAGAGTACATATTCGGACTTACTCAGTAAACTTTCTTGTGGCTCCCTTGCCCTTCTTTCAACAGTATGGCAAGAAGCTATTGCTTTCAGTATTTATATCTTGTAAAAACACGTAGTCCATTGTTTTAGACTCAGGTTTGAATCCTTAACTCACTAATTTCCTATCTCAGCCTTTTGAGTGCTGGGATTCTAAATATGTTTCCACACCTTACTCTGTTTTCTGTTAATTTTGGTATGCTGTGAGGTAGGAGTGCTTCATTCTTTAGTGTGTAGATACTCGTCTGTCTCAGCACTTTTTGTTGAAATGACTATTGTTTTTCCATTGAATGGTCTTAGTGTTCTTGGTATTAATAAGTTGGGCATATATGTATGTGATAATTTCCAGACCCTCCCTTGGTTCTTTCATTTGTATGTCTAGTCTATCTTAGTGTATCTACCAGTGTTTAAATCGGGAATTATGAGCCTTCCAACTTTCTTTTTTTTGCTGTTATAAGTGCCTCACCATGCAGTCTAGGCTGGCCTCAAATTTAGGATCCTTTCCTTATTCTCCAGAGTGCTGTATTATATGCTTGTATCTTCTTCCCACCTGTCTCAACCTTTCTCTTGTCATCTTCCATCTCCCACCAAGCTGATGATTAAATCCAAGGCCTAACTACTCTATCATTTGAGCTACACCTCCAGCTCTGGTGTGTTGAGATAGAGTCTCAAACTGCCCTACCTGGCCTCAGAATCAAGAGTCACCTACTTCTGGGATTATAGGCATGGGCCACATCACCTGGCTCAACTTTTTTGTTTTGTAAGATTGTATTGACTATTTAGTGTTCTGGGAATTCTGTATCAATTAGAGAAGCAGTGTCACAATTTCTGCAAAGAACTTAGCTGTAACTTCCATAGTGATTGTGTTCAATCTGTAGGCTAATTTGAACAGTTTCAATTTACATCACTTGTTTTGTTTTGTTTTGTTTTGTGGTGATGCTCTTCCACTGAGTTATATCCTCAGCCCTGGTACTGAGTTGTTTTGTCTATGAACATAGGATTTTTTTCTCATTTTTTAGGTCTTAATTTCTTACAGTAATTTTTTTGGAGAGAATAATTTTTAAGTTTTTAAGTTTTTTTTTAAAATTAAAGGTCTCAACATTTAGAAAAGCTCTTTTATTTAAATTCCAAGTTATAATATTCCGCTCTTTTTTTTCCCCGCTTTCTTTGGTTTCAGTTATCCAGGGCTAGCTGCAGTCAGAAAATGTTAATATTTTGTCTTGATTATTGAGAGAGAGATCATAGTCACATATATATTTTTTTCCTTTGTGCCATTTCTGGGGTTTGGACTAAAGGCCTGGGTGCTATCTCTGAGCTTTCTTGCTCAAGGCTAGTGCTGTGACATTTGAGCCACAGCTTCACTTCTGGCTTTTTGGAGATGAGAGTGTCACAGAGGCTGGCTTCAAACTTATTCTCAGGGTTGGGAAGGTGGCTCAGTGGTAGAGTGCTTGCCTTGCATGCATGAGGCCCTGGGTTCCATTCCTCAGCAGCATATAAGCAGAAAAGGCTGGAAGTGATGCTGTGGCTCAAGTGGTAGAGCGCTAGCCTTGAGCTAAAGAGCTGAGGGACAGCGCCCAGGCCCAGAGTTCAGGCCCTACCAACAAAAACAGACAAAAACAACAACAACAACAAAAAACTGTGATTCTCAGATCTCAACCTCCTGAGTAGCTAGAATTACAGGTGTGAGCCACCAGCACCCAGCTTACATAATAACTGTTATTACAGTACTTTTAAATTTTCAGCTTAGTTATTAGCAATTGTTAATATCTTTCTGTGCCTAATTTGTAAACTAAACTTAATCATAGGTATGTATGTATAGATAAGTAGAGTTGGATATTATCTTGTGGTGTCTTTCAGCCATTCCCTGGCGGTCATGGAATATAACTACTACAGATAAGGGGAAACTAATATATGCAAGCATTTAGGCAAAGAAATCTAAATCATGCTAAGATAATATCTGTGAAATATTAGGAGTACTCATTGAAGTAGAGCTATGATAAAACCTAAAGAACATCATCTATTAAAGTCAATTTTTAAAAAAAGAGTTACATTGATGATGACCTCACTTATTTGCCTGGCACATTGCTTTGAATATTACAGGTTCTTAATACCTATTAAATAAACAAAAGAAGAAATACTGCATTCAGAAAAGAAGGAGGTTGTTAAGTTTGAGATGATTGTGCTGCAATTATACACAGTCATGTAACAAGCTTCAATTGGAATAATAATTACACTAAAATGATCAGATGAAATATTAGGCTTTAAAGAACTGGGCACTGGTGGCTCATGCTTGTAATCCTAGGTACTCAGAAGTGGTTTGAAGTTAGCCTGAACAAAAAAGTCCCTGAGACTCTTATTTCCAATTAAGCACCAAAAAAGCTGGAAGTAGAGCTGTAGCTTAAGTGGTAGAGCACTAGCCTTGAGCCAAAAAAAATTTAAAAAAAGCTCAGGAACAGCACCCAGGCTCCAAGTTTAAGCACTAGCGCACGCGCGAGCACACATGCGCGCACACAAGCACACAAGCACACACGCGTGCACACATACACACACACACACACCTAGAGTCATCAGCTCATACCTGTAATCCAAGCTATTGAGGATACTGAGATAGATTTATTTATTTTTTGTCGGTGGTGGGGCCTGAACTCTGGGCCTGGGCGCTGTCCCTGAGTTCTTCAGCTCATGGCTAGCACTCTACCACTTGAACCACAGCACCACTTCTGGCCTTTTCTGCTTATGTGGTGCTGAGGAATCAAACCCAGGGCATCATGCATGCAAGGCAAGCACTCTACCACGGAGCCACCTTCCCAGCCCGAGGATACTGAGATTTTAAGGAGTGTTGTTGGAAACCAGCACTCAGCTGCTACTTGTACACTAGTAGCATTATTTACAACGCATAGAAGATGAAAGGATTGGGGAGATAAACTTGTGATAGAGTGCTTGCCTATGGTGTGAGTCTCTTGAGTTTTATCCCCAGCACCAAAAGAAAAAGAAAGGCCAGACTTCATGTTGCATACCTGTCCTAGCACTGAGGAGGTTGAAGCATAAGGATTATGAGTTGGAGGTCAGCCAGGTTACATAACAAGACCCTGTCTTTTGGTGAGGGAAGAAGCAATCCAAATCTCCTTCAATAGATGATGGTTAAACAAAATACAATATGCATGAACAATAGAATATTATTCACCCTTAAAAAGGAATGAAATTTTGATACATTCTACTACATGAATGAACCTCAGAAACATAAAAATGAAATAAGCCAGACAAAAAGAAGCCATATTGGTTATGTTATACACCATTGTGAATGTATTTAATATCAATGAGCTTCTTTTTTTTTTTTTGTCAGCCGTGGGGCTTGAACTCTGGGCCTGGGCGCTGTCCCTCAGCTCTTCAGCTCAAGGCGAGCGCTCTACCACTTGAGCTACAGCGCCACTTCCGGTTTTCTGGTGGTTTATTGGAGATAGGAGTCTCACGGTCTTTCCTGCCCGGGCTGGCTTTGAACCGCGATCCTCAGATCTCAGCCTCCTGAGTAGCTAGGATTACAGGCATGAGCCACCAGCGCCCGGCTCAATGAGCTTCTTTTAAGATGACAAAATGAATACATTTTCTGTATTTTGACCACATTATTATGATAAAACTTTTTTTTGTGTGTGTACCAAAACCTGAGTTTTGAACTTGGCTTGCTTGCTCATTCAGTTTGTACTCTACCATTTGAGCCAGGCCTTCTTCCTGACTTTATGTTGATTATTTTTGGCGGTGTCATCTCTCAGGCTTTTTCTGCTGGGGCTGGCTTTTAGCTTTGATCCTCCAGATCTCAGTCTCCTGAATAGCCCAGGATTATAGGTGTGACCCACTAGTGCCCAGCTCATGTTAAAATTTTAAGAGTGAGGGCTGAGAAGTTGGCTCAGTGGCAGGGTGCTTGCCTTGCATGCCTGAGGCCTGGGTTCGAGTCCTCAGCACCATACAAACAGAAAAAAGCTGGAAGTGGCGCTGTGGCTCAAGTGGTAGGGCGCTAGACTTGAGCTGAAGAGCTGATAAACTAAATATCAGTACGTTAGAATACAAATGACTGAAAAATTAGTGATGTAGACATATTAGCCTCATTTAGATTAATATGTATGGTCATTCCCTTACGTTGATTTGTAGAAAGCAAATATTTATATTTAATAGTAGCAAGAGAATTACAGTTTTCCAATAAATACCACAGATTTCAGAGTCAGAAAGAAAGAACTACACTGGTGAAGTGAGACTTAATTCTATATCTACAGATGCTATAAATTCTGCTAAATCTCAAAAGGTATTCTTGTATTTGTATTATTAATTAGACATTGCTAGGGGTTAATGAGGACCCTGGATAACTGCTAGTTAAATATAGGTATAATTAAATTCATTAAAGGATTTGGTTAGTAGGTACAATTTGGTAGTTTAATATTTGCTTTGTGTGAAGTATAAAAAGTACATAATTTATATGAGATAGTGAAAAAATTATATATGAAAGTTGATATGAAATAACTTATAATAATTTTTTAATGCATTGAGGCTGTCATATAATTTGCTATGTACCCTAAGCTGGCCTCAAACTCAGAATCAAGTGCTAGGATTAAAGGTGTGTGCCACTATGCCCAGCATATATAAAATAAGATTTTACATTATGCTAGTATTTTAAAATATTATTTGAAACTGGGACCAAAAACTTCCTGCCAAAATACAGGACATGAAGAGAGAGAGAGGCTAATTTCTAGGCTGTCCAGCCAGTGGGGCTTGAGTGATAGAAAGCTCAAACCCTAGTATAAAAAAGCCAATGAAGGAAGCAAAGAAACAAGCTAGCAAGATAATGGAGAGTAGGCCCTCGCAGTCAACTGTTTCAGAAATGAGAAATAATTCAGTTAGAAATTTATTGGTAACAATAATTTATAGTGTTGTGAACACAAGCCACATAGTTAAGTGAGTAATAAATGTGAATAGAGAAAGTACAGGCAGACAGTGAAGTCAACTTTCATTGTGCTAAGGGTGTTTATGAATCATTGGTGTCTAGCTTACTCCTCCACTTCCATGTGTGTGCTGGGGCTTGAACTCAGGGCCTGGGTGGCTTTCCCTGAGCTTTTGTGATCAAGGCTAGCACTTTACCACTTGAACCACAGCTCCACTTTCAGCTTTTTGGAGATAAGAGTCTCATGGACTTTTCTACCTAGGCTGGCTTTGAACCACAACCCTCAGATCTCAGACTCCTATGTGGCTACAGATTATACACATGAACCACCATCTCATGGCACTTTTCCTTATTTTTATTTATTTATTTATTTTTGGGTCCGGTCGTGGGGCCTGAACTCTGGGCCTGGGCGCTGTCCCTCAGCTCTTCAGCTCAAGGCTAGCGCTCTACCACTTGAGCCACAGCGCCACTTCCAGCTTTTTTCTTTTTTCTTATGTGGTGCTGAGGAATCGAACCCAGGGCCTCAAGCATGCAAGGCAAGAGCTCTACCACTGAGCCACCTTCCCAGCCCCTTTTCCTTATTTTTAAAGTATGTTTGTTTGCTTGTTTTTTTGCCAGTCTTGGAACTTGAATTCAGGGCCTGGGCACTGTCCCTGAGTTTCTTTTGCTCAAGTCTAGCACTCTACCTCTTGAGCCACAGAGCCACTTCTGGCCTTTTCTATTTATGTGGTACTGAGGAATCAAACCCAGGGCTTCATGAATGCTAGGCAAACACTCTACGAGTTTGTGTCCTAAAGAACGCTTTACTCGGGCTGGGAAGGTGGCTCAGTGGTAGAGCGCTGGCCTTGAGCTGAAGAGCTGAGGGACAGCGCCCAGGCCCAGAGTTCAGGCCCCACGACTGGACCCCCCAAAAAAAAGAACTCTTTACTCTGCCTATGTTGTTTCCCTATCATATGCATCCATTTAATCATGCCCTGAATAACCCTAATCATTCATCTTCAGTAGTCCTAAACTACTGTTTTTAGGGTTCCATGGAGAAAATAACATGTAGTCTAATATCCTGTGAATTCAGGACCTTCCCATAGCAGCTCAGGAGCTCTTTTTAAAGATGTATTTCCTGTCAGCTTTACCTCACAATGAATCTCTTAAAGCTACTCATTGTATCTATCATTCTTGGCAAATAACAATTTATTTCAACAAAGAAAATGGACTATAGGTTGTGAATTTTCCATATTTCCTTATCCTTATCTCTGCCCCTTCAGGCTCAAGAGAAAGAAGAAACATTCCTGCATATTAGATACCCCCTTTCTTCCTGGGCTCCAAAACTTCCTATTTCTTATTCCTGTCTATTGACTACAGTCCCTTCACCTTGTAAGAAATTCCTATTGCTGTTAGCATCTCTTCTTAGTTTCCTCCCTTGGTTTCTTTACATATTGTGCATCATGTGAGTTAAATTATACAAAATGTAGCCTTTTGTGTCTTGCTTCTTTCAGTATTTTGTTTTCCTTATTTTTTGCTGTGCTGGGGATTAAATACAGGGTCACACACATGCCTAGGCAGGAACTGTACCACCAACTTACAAACCTATCCTACAATAAAGTCTTTTAGGTTTACCCATTTTGTGGCATTTATTAGTATTTAGTTTCTTTTTCTGGGTAAATACTATTCTGTTTTATGAACATCATGGTTTACTGTTCAGTTTACTATTCATGTATTAATAGGTATTTTGGTTTCTACGTTTTGGCTTATGTAGATAGTGTTGCTGTTTATGAAATATGCAGTACTTGTATAAGAGTATCAAATTTTAATTCATTTAACTATAAGATTGGAGCTTTTTTTTTTTTTTTTAAAGAAATTAGTCTTTAGCCAGGTGCCCTGGCTCACGCCTGTAATCCTAACTACTCAGGAGGTTGAGATCTGAAGATCTGTTCAAAGCTAGCCTGGGCAGGAGAGTCCCTGAGACTCTCATCTCCAGTTAATCACCAAAAAGCCAGAAGTGGAGCTGTAGCTCAAGTGGTAGAGCACTAGTCTTGAGCAAAAAAGCTTAATGATAGTACCCAGGCCCTGAGTTCAATCCCCAGGACTGGTGGGAGTAAAAAAAAAAAGGAAGTATTTTTGGTTTTTTTGGCATCACAGCCTTATTATCATTGTCTGGAAAATCAGGTATTTGCCAGCCTTTGACTATTATAAGCTCTCTCTTTCTTTCATACTTTTCTTTCTTTCTTTTTCTTTCTTTCTTTTTCTTTCTTTCTTTCTTTCTTTTTCTCTCTCTTTCTTTCCTTTCTTTCTCTCTCTCTCTCTTTCTTTTCTTTAATTTTCTTTTCTTTCTTTCTTATTAAATTGCCCCTAAGGGCCAAGGTGTGTATGGTCCAGAAAGATGAAACCACTCACTGTTCCAATCTTTAATAAGCTCTTGAAGTTTTGCCAGGAATATATTCTTTTTTTTTTGGTCGGTCATGGGGCTTGAACTCTGGGCCTGGGCGCTGTCCCTCAGCTCTTCAGCTCAAGGCGAGCGCTCTACCACTTGAGCTACAGCGGTTTTCTGGTAGTTTATTGGAGATAGGAGTCTCACGGTCTCTCCTGTCGGGGCTGGCTTTGAACCTCGATCCTCAGATCTCAGCCTCCTGAGTAGCTAGGATTACAGGTGTGAGCCACCAGGGCCCGGCTGCCAGGAATATATTCTTTGTCCTCTCTTCCTCCTGTTTCTTCAGTCTTGCAACCTAGTGTTGGTATTGTAAACTTAGGCTCCTGCAGGAGACGATATAATACACATCACTTGATATTGGCTGAATAGTACCTTTTGTAACTGGAGAACTCTAAAGTAGGCAGGGTGCCCCAGCTTTTCTTCTGAGAATATAAATTTTGTGTTGCTAGATCTTGTGGTTTGTCAGGAGAAGCCCACAGTTTGGATTTTCATGTAAAATGTTATTGTTCAATGTTGACAACAAATTCAAAATGTCTTTAAAACACTACAGGTATTTGCTGTAAGGAACCCTTCTGTAGTCTAGGTATGTACAGGAAGTTCAAGTCCTGTGGAAAGGAAAGCTGTGTATTTTGAGGTGAAATTAAAGTCATCTTGAAATGAGCATGGAACTGCCCTCAGAATAAAAGACATAGAATCCAATCAGTATCCTAGTAACGTTTCATTATTGCATACCCTTTTCAGGGCAGAATTGTGGCTTTCATTTGTTATTAGAAGCTCCAACTAATATAGTAGTATTAGTTTTAGGTGTGTTGTACACATTACTAGCACATACTACTCTATAAGTTGATATAAACACTTGTACAAATGAGACAACTAAGTGTTCCTTTTAACTTTCCCAAGGTTATGTAAGAAAAAGTAAGAGTCATAATGAAAGCTTGATTCTGTCTTTGATCTTTCATTATAATATGCTATCTGCTTCTTACTTATCACAAACAATATTGGAATACACTAGTGCTCTTCCCTTATCTGCAAAGGGTACATTCTAAGAATCCCATTGGAAGCTTGAACTTAGCAACAGGGCTAAGTCTTACCACTGTGGTTTTTCATATATGTACATCTCCATGATATAGTTTCTAAACTCAGTTCAGGAAGAGATTATCAACAATAGCTAGGAATAAAGTAGAATAATTATAACTATATTGTAATAACATTGCAACACTATCTTTCCCTTAGGGGCCATTATTAAGTAACATAAGGGTTACTCAGCTTTCCTAGTAGCTGGGAGGATAGACACATGACACAGCTAGGGCTTGACTGTTTTGTTTTGTTTTTAGTTAAATCTTTTCTGTATGATCTTTTTGTGTGTTCACACTGATCCTATTGTTTGAACTCAGAGCCTGAGTACTATTCTTGAGCTTTTATTTATTTATTTATTTTGCCAGTCCTGGGGCCTGAACTCAGGGCTAGGCACTGTCCTTGAGCTTGTTTTTGCTCAAGGCTAGCACTCTACAACTTGAGCCATAGCACTTCCAGCTTTTTCTGTTTATGTGGTACTGAGGAATCAAACCCAGGGCTTCATGCATGCTAGGCAAGCACGCTACCATTAAGCTACATTCCCAGCCTCTCCTTGAGCTTTGTTGTTGTTCAAGGCTAGAGCTCTACCACTTTGAGCTACAGTTCCACTTCCAGCGTTTTAGTGGCCAGTTGGAGATAAGAGTTTCATATACTTTCCTGCCTAGACCAGCTTACAATCATTATCCTCAGATCTCAGTATCCTGAGTTGCTAGGATTATAGACATGAGTCTCTGGCACCCATCATCTTGACTCTTTAAACATTTTTTAAAATGACTATGCTGTAAAATATATACAATTTCTTCTTTCACTTAATAAGTCTTTTATATGGCCCAGGCTTCTTAAGAAAATCCTTTCCTTCCTATGGGAAGAGTTTATTGATTAGTAGTTTCCTTCCCCTCCTTTCCCCTTCCCCTCCTTTCTCCTTCTCTTTTTTTCCCTCCCTCCCTCCTTCCAATGTTTCCTGCTTGTTAGGCAAGTGATCTACCACTTGAGTCACATTCTAATCCTTTTTGTTTTAGGCTATTTTTCAGGTAGGAGATGTGCTTTTGTCTGGGCCTGACCCTCTGTCCCACCCCCCACCCCCCTCTCTCTCTCCCTCCTCCTCTGTCCCTCTCTCTCTTCCTCTCTGTGTCTCTCCCTCTCTCTCTTCCCCCTAGCTTTTTTCCTGGTTCTTTTGCCATTCTGATCCTTCTCCCTCTTTTCTTACATGACCTGTCCCATGGAATGTGTTTTCTTGTTCATTCATGCACTCATCAAGTGAATGCCATATTTATGTAAAGCACTGTACTGTTGAGTGAGTAGACAGTGTGAAACTGACCCAGCTACCATCCTCATGATGTATACAGCTAACAAGAAGTAAAGGGGGCTGGGAAGGTGGCTCAGTGGTACAGTGGTTGCCTTGCATGTATGAGGCCCTAGGTTCGATTCCTCAGCACCACATAAGCAGAAAAAGCTGGAAGTGGTGCTGTGGCTCAAGTGGTAGAGCGCTAGCCTTGAGCTGAAGAGCTAAAGGACAGTGCCCAGGCCCAGAGTTCAGGCCCCACGACCAGACACAAAAACAACAACAACAAAAAAAAGAGTTGCATCCAAATATGTGTCTTTAGCAGGAAAGATACAGAAAAGTTTCATTCTTTTTTTTATTCTATCAAGTGGCTTTATAATTTTAATTTGTGTCATTACTAAAGATATTCACTTTGATCATTTGATTAGGTACTATCTGTCATAGTCCTTTTTGCCCTGTTTCTCCTTTGGAGTAACTTTTATGAAGTTGTGCTTTGAAACGAGATGTCTTGCTTTTTATCAAACTTTAAACTTATTCATTGTTTTATTTTGATATGGATTAACATATTTTTATTAGATCATAATGTTTTTATTTATTTAAAATTGCCTAGTGTCTCTTATTTGGTCCATGAAAACTTGTTTCAAGGTGACTTCTGTGTCCTTTTTACACGTTCCTATGATCTTTTAGTTCTTCCTACCTTTTTAATTTTATATATTGTTTATGTGGTACCAAGGAATTGAACCTAGGGCTTCATGCATGCTAGTCAGGCACTCTACCACTAAACCACATTCCCTGACCCATCTTCTTACATTTTAAAAGTAAGACATTCAGGGTCATTTTGTCCTCTTCTGTTCTCAGGTCTATTTCTCTATAAAGCTTACATTACTTTTAGTTGAGAGTTTTATTTAGAAACCAAAATCTGAAGCTAAGTGTTGATAGGTCATGCCTCTAATCCTAGCTACTCAACTGGCTGAGATCTAAGGATCAAAGTTTGAAGCCAACCTGGGCAGAAAAATCTAAGAAACTCTCCATTTAACAAGTAAACACCAGACTGAAGGGTGTGGCTCAGGTGGTAGAACACCAGCCCTGAGTGAAAAAGCTGAGTGAGAGTAGAGCCTAAGTTCATGCCCTAATACCCTTCCCCTGAAAAAGGTAAAAGTCTTCTATAGTAGGGTCTCCCACTGAACCTGTTGTGCTAGGGTCTTAGTACTTGTCCCCTTCCCCAAAAAGTCTCCCACTGCAGGGTAAAAGTCTTCAATAGTTTCCATGGTAGGATCTCCCACTGAACCTATGTCAAGGGTCTATCAGTATGTATAAGCCAGAAGTATTTGTTTAATGAGCTTGATATGCCAGCATTTGGTGTAAACATTTTAATGTGACAACAGTTTTACCTCTATTTTATTTTTTGTGCCAGTACTAGGGCTTGACCTCCGGGCATTGATTTTTTTTTGCTTAGCTTTTTCAATATTTGAGTCACAAGCCCTCTTTTGGCTTTTTGTTGGTTAATTAAAGATAAGTGGCTCTTGGATTTGTCCAGGCTGGCTTTGAACTGAGATCCTCAGCTCTCAGCCTCCTGAGTAGGATTTCAGGTATGAGTTACTGACACCTGTCTCTGTTTTCCTTTTGATCCATTTTTCTTTATTAATATGAAGTGACCTTTTTCTTTCTAATTTTATTTATTTATTTATTGGGTCCGGTCATGGGGCCTGAACTCTGGTCCTGGGCACTGTCCCTCAGCTCTTCAGCTCAAGGCTAGCGCTCTACCATTTGAGCCACAGCGCCACTTTCGGCTTTTTACTTTTTGCTTATGTGGTGCTGAAGAATCAAACCCAGGGCCTCAAGCATGCAAGGCAAGCACTCTACCACTGAGCCACCTTCCCAGCCCTCTTTCTAATTTCTTTTTTTTTTTGGTCCAGTCGTGGGGCCTGAACTCTGGGCCTGGGTGCTGTCCCTCAGCTCTTCAGCTCAAGGCTAGCGCTCTACCGCTTGAGCCACAGTGCCACTTCCGGCTTTTTTCTTTTTTCTTATGTGGTGCTGAGGAATCGAACCCAGGGCCTCATACATGCAAGGCAAGTGCTCTACCACTGAGCCACCTTCTCAGCCCCCCTCTTTCTAATTTTAATTTAAAATATTTTGTCAGATAAAAGTATAACTGTGTTTGCACTTGTTTTCAGGGTTAGTTTACTTGGAATTTTTTCCCCATCCTTATCCCTAATCATGTATTTGTCAGCAAATGTATTTCTTATGACAACAAATGGTCACTGTTTGTTTGTTTGTTTTTTGTCGGTCCTGGGGCTTGAACTCTGGGCTTGGGCGCTATCCCTCATCTCCTCAGCTCAAAGCCAGCACTCTAGGGCTTGAGCCACAGCGCTACTTCCTGTTTTCTAGTGGTTTATTGGAGATAAAAGTCTCACAGACTTTCCTGCCCAGGCTGGCTTTGAACTGAGATCCTGAGATCTCTGCCTCCTTAGTAGCTAGGATTACAGGAGTGTGCCACTGGTGCCTGGCTCACAGTTTGGTTTTTTAATTCAGCTTGCTGTTCTGCCTTTTTGATTGGAAAGATGAGACCATTAACATTTAGTGTTAATTTTGAAAGGTATTTCAAAATTATTTCCTATTATGTTGTTGTTTTTATGATGTTTACTTCTTGGCTATTCTTTCTTTGATACTTCATCCAGTGGATTTATTTTTCTGTACTTCCTGTTGTGTGTGTGTGTGCATGCGTGCGTGTGTGCTTGCATTTGCATGTGTGTGTGCATGCATGTGTGCGTACCAATATTGGGGTTGAACTCAGGGCCTCACTCTCTCTTGGCTTTCTGGATAATGACTGGCACTCTACTGTTTAAAACATGCTTCCAGTCTGACATTTTACTGGGTAATTGGAGAGAGGGTCGAAAGGACTTTTCTGTCCCAGCTGACTTTGATTGTGGCCCTCAGATCTTTATCTCCTGAGGAGCTAGGATTATAGGCTTGAGCCTTTAGCAACTAGCTTACTTTCCTCTTTTTGTTGTCTTTTGGTGTGTAGGATTCCTTAAAGTATCTTCTTCAGTATTGGTTTTGTGGTCATCAATTCCTTTAATTTTTTGGAAGCCTTTGGAAGCCTTTTATCTATGAAAGATTGCTTTTCTGAGTACACTAATAATCAATTACTACCTTTTAGGGTTTGGATTATATTCTTCCATTTAGGGTTTGTATTGAGAAGTGTCATTCTTAATAGGTTTACTATGGTATATAGCTTGTCACTTCTCTTGGAACTTTTATTGCATATATTATACTGTATACTTTTCTGTATATTTAGTGTTTTAACTGTAATTTGTCTGAATATTACTTCTGATATTTCCTGTTTGGTTTTCTTACTTTTTTTTTTTTTGAATCCTGGGGATTGAACTCAAGGCCTGGCCCTGGCCCTGAACTTCTTTGTGTCCAAGGCTAGCACTCTACCACTTGAGCCACAATGCCACCTCTGGCTTTTCCTGAGTAGTTTTTAAAATTGGAGATATGAATCTAATAGACTTTCCTGCCTGGGCTGGCTTTGAACTGCGATCCTCAAATCTCAGCCTCATGAGTACCTAGGACTACAGGTGTGTGTCACTCATGGCCTGCAGCCTGCTTGGTTTTTTTTTGGGGGGGGTGTCTGGTCGTGGGGCCTGAACTCTGGGCCTGGGCGCTGTCCCTCAGCTCTTCAGCTCAAGGCTAGCATTCTACCACTTGAGCCACAGCGCCACTTCCGGCTTTTTGTGGTTAATTGGAGATATGAATCTAATAGACTTTCCTGCCTGGGCTGGCTTTGAACTGCGATCCTCAAATCTCAGCCTCATGAGTACCTAGGACTACAGGTGTGTGTCACTCATGGCCTGCAGCCTGCTTGGTTTTTTTTTTGGGGGGGGGGGTGTCTGGTTGTGGGGCCTCATCTGGGCCTGGGCGCTGTCCCTCAGCTCTTCAGCTCAAGGCTAGCGTTCTACCACTTGAGCCACAGCGCCACTTCCGGCTTTTTTCTTTTTGCTTACATGGTGCTGAGGAATGGAACCCAGGGCCTCAGGCATGCAAGGCAAGCGCTCTACCACCGAGCCACCTTCCCAGCCCTCCTGTTTGGTTTTCTGTAAGCCTCCTCTACTTAATGACTCTTTTTCAAGATGGTGGAAACTTTTTCCTGTTATCTTATTGAATAGGTTGTCTGTGCCTTTATAGGTTTGATCTTTTGATGGTGTCCCAAAGGTCTTTAAATGTGTATTTGCTTAATGTTTTTTTTTTCACTGTCTTTGACTGATTTATCTAATCAGTCTGCTTTATCTTCAGTCTCTGATACCCTGTTTTGTACTTGTTCTATACTATTAACTAAGCTTTCAGTTGGACTTTTTATGTGTGTGCTGGGCTTAAACTCATGGCCTAGGCAATGTCCTTGAGCTATAGTGCTCTACCATTTGAGCCAGAGCCCCACTTCTGGCCTTTTAGTGGCTAAATGGAGATAAAAGTCTTAGGGACTTTATTGCCCAGGCTGGATCTGAACTTCTCTCAGCATTCTAAGTAGCTAGGATTACAGTCATGAGCTACCAGCAACCAGTGATTGTTTCTTGTTTTTTATTTTTAAACCAAACCTTAATACTTTGCTTATTTGATTAGTCTAATTCTTTGTTACCACTCTCATCCTCCTTTCTGACATGCTAGTACCCTAGTTGCCCAACCTGAACTTTCATATTGTACCTCCTTTCTGGATGCTTTTGATACCCAGAACTCTCCTTCACACCTGTGGATACCTGTCTCACCCTGCGTGTGTTCTTATTCTCCACATTGGGCAGTCTTATTTAGTAGATAGTCCCCTGTCTTCCTCACCTTGCTAAGATTTTAATACTCTCCCTTACTGCTTTTCCGTTGTGCTTTCTTGCCCTCTGTGAATATATTTCTTAAAATACTTTTAACACCACACCCAATGTTAGTTTCTCCATCCATAAAAATGTCCTCATCATCTTGCTCATTTTCTTTCTTTTTTTTTTTTTGTGGGGGGGGGTCCGGTCGTGGGGCCTGAACTCTGGGCCTGGGCGCTGTCCCTCAGCTCTTCAGCTCAAGGCTAGTGCTCTACCACTTTGAGCCACAGCACCACTTCCAGCTTTTTTCTTTTTGCTTATGTGGTGCTGAGGAATCGAACCCAGGGCCTCAGGTATGCAAGGCAAGCACTCTACCACTGAGCCACCTTCCCAGCCCATCTTGCTCATTTTTCTAACATCCCCACACACAGGAAAGCTTTTCCACACAGATGCCTTCCTTATCCTGCTTAGGCTCTATAATCATTAATGCCCTGACCATCTTCTTGGATTATAATCTACTTGCTGGAATCCCTTACTCCTCTCACATGGGCACAGTATTCATACATTCAGGATAATCTATTTGATATCTGTCCTTTGGAAGTCCTTCCAATGTGGATATCTTCATTATTGCTTAGCTTCTACACCCTGGATTGGATGTCCCCACATGGAAACTCTCCTAATTGCTCTGCCTTTGACATCTGTGTTAGGCTGTCCTACTCCCCCTCATAAATACTCTTCTCATTCTGCTCCTTTCTACTCCCTGGCCTGGGCTATCTACTATGCTTGGGTTCCAACCTCTCTCTCCAAACCACCTTACATTGTGTTATCCTTCCTGCTTGCATGACTGCTCTCCTCATCCTGTTTAATTATTTCCAGCATCTCAAGTTGAGCCATCTGTGAAAGTACATTTTTTCATGAAGCTTAGACTGTGATACCACACTCCAGGTTTTCTATATGAATATCTCCTGTATGTTGCTTTTTCAGTACCTAGATACTCCTTTCCTTTTCTCACTCTTCACTTGGGCTCTGAATTTCCTCTCCCCTTGCTAAGTTTTTGAAAACCTGTTCTTGGACTTCCAGATCTCTCTTGGACTATACTCACTCTAGTTTGTTTTTTGTTGTTTTTTTGTTTTCTTTCATTGTTGTTGTTGAGACAAGATCTTGCTCTCAAGTTTAATTCCCAAGCTGGCCTCAAACTTGTAGTTATCCTGCCTCAGCCTCCAAAGTACTACATTTACAGATATATACTGTCATAGTCAGCTTATAGTTTGTTTTTCCAGTCCTGGGGCTTGAACTCAGGGTCTGGCCACTGTCCCTGAGCATCTTTTGCTCAAGACTAGTACTTCACCACTTGAGCCACAGCACCACTTGAGGCTTTTTCTGTTTATATGGTACTGAGGAATCAAACCTAGGGCTTCATGCATGCCAAGTAAGCATTCTACCAATAAGCCACATTCCCAGCCCCTCAGCTTATAGTTTTTAACACCCAAGTAAGATTTTGGTGACTTTTAAATAGGCCATAAATGTGTTTCTTAATGGTTTATGGATATTGGAATTTTGTTCTTCTAGTACACATCTGGGTACTTTTTTTTAGGAAAAAAAAACATGAAATTTAAAATGTAGATAATTATAATAGCTTAAAGCATGTTCTGTCCTGTATTTCAGTAAGTAAGTAATTTAGAAAATCATTGTGAAGTTTTTAAGTAAAATGCAATGGATGTCTAAAGGAAATAATATATGATATAAAGTTCCACAATTTGGTATAATGCATACTGTTGTATATTCTATTATCTTATAATACTAAATTGTTTTAAGCAAATAATGAAATCTCAAATTACCAATGTGAATAAGTAAATATGTAGCATCACACTAATAAATTGCCTTAAACTTAGAAACTGACAAAATTTTGTTATAGCAGAGAATCACTGACCGATTATTCTTGGAGTCTATAATCTTTCAGAAACCAAATACCCTGTGGATCTGCAGCCAGTACATTTTTTCCAGTGCAGATGCCAAGTACAATGACTGTCAAGTCTGAAGTGTGTTTTTAACAAAATGAATATTGTCTCTTTTTATACAGAACTACATTGGCACATTGAAGATTTCAGGCACTTTGTTTTAGAATGTTGATGCGAAATCTTGGCTTTGGGATTCACCAACTTATTGAAATGATTAATGGAAAGATAGAAGAGTAAAGCAGTTATGTCCCAAACCATTTTTAAACCTTTATAAAACTTTAAGATGCCTTATATAAACTCATATTTAGAGTTAAAAATGCTTCTTTTTTCCCCTGTGGGCTTACTGTAGCTGGTGCTTTACCATTGAGCTGAGCTTCCAATTCTGGCTTTTTGCTGGTTAATTGGCAATAACATGTAGATTTTTCAGCATTATATCTGCAGCTGGTGTCATTGTTGTAGTACTTAATGCCTTTGACTGAGACTCAAAATCAGTACTTGATGCTTTGCACATTGGCTGGTGTCCTACCAACTGAGCCATGCCTCTAACCTCCCCACATTATCTTTTTTTTTAACCTCCCCACATTATCGTTTTTTTTTTTTTTTGTTTTTTGTCAGTCATGGGCCTGAACTCTAGGCCT
>NW_012267234.1:9114852-9182532 GCF_000151885.1 Dipodomys ordii
GAGCGCTAGTCTTGAGCTGAAGAGCTGAGGGACAGCACCCAGGCCCAGAGTTCAGGCCCCATGACCGGACCCAAAAAAAAAAAAAAACAACCAAAAAAACCCCTAAGGTACAGAACTAATGGAAAGTTTACTTTTCTGTTTTGTATAAAATTCTATAGTAAAAGAAAAAAATGTATAAGTTTTATTGTATAAAATTATACAAGAAAAGAAAAAAATAAGTATCACTACTCCACAATACTGTGAAATATGTGAAATTTATGTAATCACCTAATCTCAATAAAAAAGAAAAAAATTGCTAATAACTTTACAACATTCATCTTTTGGGGTTGATTTTTGTGAATAACTTCTCACAAAAGAAGAGATAACAGGGCTGGGAAGGTGGCTCAGTGGTAGAGCGCTTGTCTTGCATGCATGAGGCCCTGGATTCAATTCCTCAACACCACATAAGCAGAAAAAGCCAAAAGTGGCACTGTGGCTGAAGTGGTAGAGCGCTAGCCTTGAGCTTAAGAGCTGAAGGACAGCGCCCAGGTCCAGAGTTCAGGCCCCATAACTGACAAAAAAAAGCAAGAAAGAAAAAAAAAAGATAATACCAGTGGTGATATCAATCAGGATTCATTGTGTTTATAAACTGGCATGTTGAATCGTAACCCCTTTGCACAGTTACCTAAAGATACTCGAAAAGACAAAAGACATTCATGCATATATAATGAAATTGCTGACTGAGTTTCTTAAATAGTGTTTTTTTTCCCCTGTGTTCTTCCCACAGAATCTGTCTATGATCTTCTCCCAAAGGAGTTACAGTTACCTCCATCTAGAGAAACATCTGTAGCATCAATGAGTCAGACAAGTGGTGGTGAGGCAGGCTCGCCTCCTCCAGCTGTAGTTGCTGCTGGTATGCACTTCATTCTACTTTATTAAAGAAAGCTAGGATATGTTACCTGGCCAACATGAACAGTGCTGGCAAAGTTCATTTTTTAAAAGTGTGTGATTTGAGGGTTTGTTCTATGAGGTTTTAAAATATAAACCTTTAATCTGTAAAATTTTTAATGTAATTTTCTTTTTATAAAATTTCATTTTGGCAAATCTGTGACATCTCCTTTAAATGGGCCTTGTCTTCAAATATGCATTGTTTATATAACAGTCACATTAAAAGCTTAACTGTCAAGCTATGGATTAAAAAATTTTATTTGAGTTTCCAGTCAAGAAATACTTTTTCTAATAAAACATAGTATTTAGAATTTTAAAAAAATAATAAATTATACATTAAAAACAGCAATTTTGAAAAGTAATTAAGATAAGCTAGGCACTTGGTGAGCTCACACCTATAATCCTTACTGCTCAGGAGGCTGAGATCTGAGGATCAAGGTTCCAAGCTAGCCTGGGCAAGAAAAGTCCATGAGACTCATCTTCAGTTAACCACCAAAAAGCCAAAAGTAGAGCTGTGGCTCAAGTGGTAGAGTACTAGCCTTGAGAAAAGCTCAGGGACAGCACCCAGGCCCTATGTTCAAGCCCTAGGACTGGCACGCACTAAAAAAAGTAACTGTTGGTAGACCTCTTTAAGAAATATTTTTAAAGACTTGTTCAAAGAGGACAATATTTTATATATTCTGAAAATCAAGCTCTTAATACTTTTTCTGCTTGTAACATATTACTATAACCTTTTTTCTACATTTAAAAATCTGTGATATCATTATTAAACATTCTCTATGTCAGTATAAAAGTATAGAAAGTAATATTTGAAATTTATGAAGATTATTTGTACTTGCTCTCAAATCATACACTTTATAGCTATATAAAATTGGTTCAAAATTTCATTTTAATTAGAGTAAAACATCAACAGATAAGCTAATAGAAAAGTTTTGATTAGTGATAAATTAGTGTAAATGCTTTGTATAATATTAACTTGCCCAACTACAATTCTTTTTTTAAAGTTGGGATTATAGATTGCTAAGTATTTTTGTGTAGAAAAAGGAAAATATATATCTATATATCCTGAAGTTTAATCTGTCCTTAGGTAGATGTTTCTTGCTTGATATACTGCCTCTCATCTTTTCAAATGGTATTGAAAAATCCATGAGAGCATTATTTTCAGTAAATTCTTTTAGTTTCACAGACAGAAGAGTGAGAAATAGAAGGTTGTAAACTGAATGTGGATTTTGGTACTATAGTATAGCGTCAGATATTTTCCTCAGATATATTAACATATGTACCATTAACCTTGTGTACCAATCTCTCCTAAACTGTATAGTACAATATGACACCTTCTATATTGAGGTCAGGAAAACATTAAATATGGCAAAGAAATTTATTGGCCCTGCTACTGTTCATGTGTTGCCAGAAATTTTCTAACAGTTTCTGTGGATTTAATTGTGAATTAGTGAACTTTTTAGTAATACAAATTAATAAAAATAACCTGTTTTACTTTGCCTACTGGATTCTAAAATGGCTCTGAATATTTTTCTGGAATTTAAAGTTTTAGTTCTAGCTAATTATATCAGCTAGTAAATATGAAATATTTTTATTAATGTATTTCCCTTTAAATCCACATGTAGAAATGGACTAACTGATATCTTTTGTATCTTTTGAGATTGTTTTAAAAAGACATGTTGAATATGTATAGAACTAAAAGTCTGTTTCTTCTGTGCTTTTTAACATCTGTTTATAGTACATTCACTTCCTTTTAAAAGCTGAAAAAGTTCTAGCCAGGTTTGGAAAAAAATATCAGCACTTGCTTTTAAGTAATACCAACTCAATTTCAGAAATTATTTGTATCAAAGTTCTTGATTTTTGGTCAGTAATGAAATATTAATTCCCACCACCACCACACATAACTGAGAAAATCCTGTACAGATGAATTAGATTCGAAGCTATGAGTTGAAAGATTATGAAAGTAAATTATTTGAAATGTTTGAAGTATTCTGAAGCTATAAATTTATATTACTTTGAAATGATTGACATTGTAAGGATGATAGAGAGAATAAGGAGGTAACTGAAATTTTTCTCACTCACACGGAGTTTCTGTTATCTAAAATGAAATGATTTGCTGTCTCTTTTTTCCTCCCCACAATCTACTTTTTCAGTAATCACCCTAATTTATTTTAATATTCTAATGTCTGATTGGTAGAAAAGAATCCTTTAAAGGTGGGCAAATAGTACATGCCTCTAATATCAGTATTTGGGGATGCTTAAAAGTCCTGTCTGGACTACTTAGAAGTTCCCAGGCCAGCCTGGACTATATAGAAATAGAGAGAGAAACTCCATCTCAAAATAAGTAAGTGAATAAAAAAAAAAATAATCAATCCTTTATCATATACTATCATAGACAACAGAGAGGATTTATAGAATAGTAATGTTAATACATATAATTAGAGTCACATTTTCATTTGTTATATTAATATCCTTGGTTATATACATATATATATCATCAAAGAGATTTGGAATACATTACCAAATTATTCATTATTTTCTGGTCAAAAGACTGGGAAATGAACATTAAACATCTGTGAGTTTTTTAAATTGTAGCATTTGCTGTTTAAATATGAAATGCATTAAAAATGACTCTTGATATAGTTAATTCTTCATAGTGTTTTGAAGGAGCCGGATTGGCTGCTATCAGGTATGAGGGCCTGGTGGGAACAGACTTCTAGTTCTGCCATAAAGGTTTGTGCTTCACAAGTTTTAAATCAATTTAAAATTAAAATTTAGATGCTTGGGATATGCATGTTCAAGTACATTTTTTGTTATTAAATTGTGAAAAACATGTTTCTCAGATTCACCAATATAAATTCCTCCCTCCTCTCATATGTTACCCAAGGCATAAGTAATCATGATGCTGCTAATCCACAATCCAGAATATTGAGTAAAAGAATCTCTCTCAATCCTGACTTTTTAAATCTTTGCCTCTATACTATTTGCATACCTTTACATACACACATTTATAAAATCTTTTTATCCTGTTAGTCCCACAGCTGGAATGTAGGAAGGAGGAGAGGAGGGTGGGTTTCCACAGGGTCAGGTGTCACAATCTGGGAGGTAATTGAGAGTTACCAGTCTGAAATTGTTCATTTCCCTGTTTTAAAGAACTCTGTATTTGTCCCATGAAAATGTAGTTTCAATTTGTCCATGAAGCTAACAGTATTTTAGGATCTCAGTATTTAAGGTGTAGACCATTTTTCCTAAATAACAAAGTGCAAATGAATTGGAAGTATTAGCAAAATAAAGAATTAAAAGAAATGTGCAGGGCACCAGTGGCTCACACCTATAATCCTAACTACTCAGGAGGCTGAGGCCTGAGGATTGTGATTCAAAGCCAGCCTGGTCAGGAAAGTCTGTGAGACTCTTATCTCCAATAAACCACCAGAAAACTGGAAGTGGCACTGTGTCTCAAGTGGTAGAGCTGAAGAGCTGAGGGACAACGCCTAGACCCAGAGTTCAAGCCCCATGACCAATGGAAAAAAAAATGCAAGTCCAAACTGGATTTTGTTTTGTAGAATCCTAAAGTATTAATGAATATAAACAATCAAAATATAGATATTTATTTAAGAGCACTAAAACAATCATAGCAAACTTTAGGATTTTAAAGAGGCATGGTAGGGTTTGAACCAAGGGCTCAGGTGCTCTACTACTTGAGCCATGTCTCCAACTCATTTTTCCCTTGTTATCTTGGTCTTGGCTCAGGCTGGCTTGTGTGAGTGTGTGTGTGTGTGTGTGTGTGTGTGTGCGCGTGCGCGTGTGTGCACGTGTGCACGCTGGGGCTTAAACTCAGGGTCTAGGCACATCCCTTTCTTCACCCCCACCGCCACCTCCCAGCTTTTTTGCTCAAGGCTAACACTCTTCTACTTGAGCCACAGCTCCATTTCCAGCTTTTTTCGGGTAGGAGGTAGTTAATTGGAAATAAGTCACACAGACTTTCTTGCCTAGGCTAGCTTCAAACCTCAATCCTCAGATCTCAGCCTCCTGAATAACTAGGATTATAGACTCATAGTCACACTGAGCTCTTGATGGGGTAAAATCTCCTGAACTTTTTGCCCAGATTGGCCTCCAATCATGATCTTCCTGATCACAGCCTTTAATTATATGTATAGTAATGAACTGTAGATGTGGAGGTTTCAATCCTTAGAATTAATTTATTCACAATAGAAAAATCTTTCACAGAAGTCAAAATGACTTTGGGTTAGTTTAAAAAATCATTATCTTGTATTACCCTAGATTATTTGTTCTCATTTAAGGATGTTATCTTTATTAGTTTATATCAAAATATTATGTTTTGCTAAAGTGACTATTTCAAATTTCTTTAACATTCCTAATTCAAGCTCTTGAGCTGACTAGAGGCTGAGCAAAAGTGTGGGGTCCAGAGTTCAAGTCCCAGTTGGTTCAAGGATCAACCCTTCTCCCTGCCCCCCCTCCCTCTCTTGTTGTCTCTCTGTCTGTGTCTCTGTCTGTGTCTCTCTCTCTCTCTTATTGGAGGCTGAGCAAAAGTGTGAGGTCCAGAGTTCAAGTCCCAGTTGGTCCAAGGATCAACCTCTACACACAAAAAACCTTGAGCTGTCCAGGAGTGGTTGTGGGTTTTCAAGGCCAGCCTGGGTTACATAGCAAGATCCTGTTTCAAAATACTAAATAAATAATACTTATTTTAACAATGAATTGATCAAGTTGTAAGTTTTGTAGTTTGGCTGAGAATTTCTTTTGGTTGGGGGAGCAGTTCTAGAGTTTAGTGTCAGGAATTTGCACTTGCTGGGCAAATGCTTTACTCCTTGAGCCATATTTCCAGCCCCAATGTACATAGATTTTGTGAGTGCAGATGGTGTATTCCATATGAATAGTCCCAGTTTTCATAGAGAATAAGACACAAGATTGGGGCATGCATTGGTGGTAAGTACTTGCCTAGCATGCACTACTACCACAAGAAAAAAAAAAGTAGTACAAAGGAAAAAGAAGAAAAAGAAAATTAAGCTTAACCCTAGAAAGAAGTTATAAACATGTTTTGTGGAATACATTAAAAAATCTCACTTTTTTTCCTTTTTTTTTTTTAATGGAGCTCATACAGGGGCTTGAACTCAGGGTCTAAGTACTATCCTTTAGCTTTTTCACTCAAGGTTGGCACTTTACCACTTAAAGCCATAGCACCAATTCTGATTTTTAAAGTGGTTGATTGAAGATAAAAGTCTCAAACATTTTCCTGCCTGGGCTGGCTTTGAACATGGTACTCATCTCAGCTTTCCGAGTAGTTAGGATTACAGATGTGAGCTACCAGTGCCTGGCTTCAATAGACACATTTTTATATTCTGGTGTCTATAGAATAACATTTTCCTTTTTAAATTACTATTATGTTGGGTGTTGGAAACATCACATCTCACTTGTATTAGGCAAGTCCTCAACCTCTGGGCTGCACTCACAATGCTTAGAAAAGCACTAGAAATGCTTAGAAAACTTGTCACCGGTTATCAATCATAGGCCAAAAACTTACACGAAATAGATACAATTTCTGTTTTTTTTTTAATTTTATTTTATTTGTGAACATGCTGTACAGAGGAGTTACAATTACATGGGCAGGATAATGCGTACATTTCTTACCAAGCACAATTTCTGTTTTTTTATGTATAAATCTTATTTATTTTTTTGGTCAGTCATGGGGCTTGAACTCGGGTTCTGGACACTCCCTGCTCAAGGCTAGCATTCTACCACTTTGAGCCACAGTGCCACTTATGATTTTGTGGTGCCTATTTGGAGATAAAGTCTCATGCACTTTCCTGCCCAGGCTGGCTTTGAACTGTGATCCTCAGATCTCAGCCTCCAACTAGCTAGGTATTTATAGGTGTGAGTCACCAGCACCCAGTTTCACAATTTCTATTTTTATGTGTTCTGTGCAATTTTTACTTAAGTTCTGTTGATGCTGACACTCAAAAGGAGCCCTTGCACATAAAAAGAACATTGCTAGGGTCTGGGAATGTGGCTTATAGTGGTAAAATGCTTGCCTACGGTGCATAAAGCCCGGGGTTCTATTCCTCAGCACCACATAAACAGAAAAAGCCGGAAGTGGTGCTCGGGCTCAAGTGGTAGAGTGCTAGTCTTGAGGGGGAAAAAAAAAAAAGCTCAGGGACAGTGCCCAAGCCCTGAATTCAAGCCCCAGGATGGGCAAAAAAAAAAAAAAAAAAGAACATTGATAGAGGAAGATGAGTAATAGGAGAATAGAGAATGCTTGTAGGGAAAAAATTCTACAAAGTTGACTGTGTAAAAGTTCTACCCACTTTCCTTTAATGGAGTGATAAAATTGCCTGATCAGGCTGAGCATATAATCCCTGCCCTCAGGAGATGGAGGATTGGGAGTTTGAGGCTGGTCTGCTCTACATAGTGAGATCATGTGTTAAAACAACAATATCCCTTCCCCCCTTCCCCCCCTTTTATTTTAAAAAACTTAATTATTATAAAGGTGATATACAGAGGGGTTACAGTTATGTAAGTCAGGTAATGAGTACTTTTTTTTTTGGGGGGTCCGGTCATGGGGCCTGAACTCTGTGCCTGGGCACTGTCCCTCAGCTCTTCAGCTCAAGGCTCTACCACTTGAGCCACAGCACCACTTCTGGCTTTTTTCTTTTTGCTTATGTGGTGCTGAGGAATGGAACCCAGGGCCTCATGCATGCAAGGCAAGCGCTCTACCACTGAGCCACCTTCCCAGCCGCCCCCCCCCAATATCTTTTTTGATCATTAGTTAACTTTATTTTAGAAACATCCTTCTTACAAAAAAAAATCCATTTAGCTGCTTGTTGACAGTTCAGTAGAAACAGTCTTTTTATAGAGCTTCTTATTTTTTTGTCCCTGCATAGATGTAAGTTATTAGTATCTGTATACAACATTATTGCCTGAACATAAATCAGATAAATATCATGAAGTACATGGCTCTGGCAATTTTTTGTTTTTTACTCTCTGACTATCCAGAGCAGGTTAAAAGTCAGTTTCAGGTCAACAAAGATAAGGTGAGCATCAGTAATCGAAAACAGAATAATAATCTATAGAGTACTTTTAAACAGACTGTTTAAATAGTAACTATTTGGGGCTGGGTCTATACTTGTAAAACTCTGGTTTTGGTTTGTTTGTTTCTTCCCAAAGGCAAAATCTCAACCTATAGCAAAGAATGGCCTTAAACTTACTATGTTGTGGAGGATGACTTTGACCTCTCCATTATCCTAATGCCTCCATTTCCTAAGTGCTGGGATGATATACATTCACTATCATTCCCAGCTATGGCTCTACTTTTGTTGTATTTACTATTTGATTTATCCATATACTTAGTAAAAAGATATAAATTCACTGTTTTGCCCAACTTATTTCTATTCCTCTTTTGTCCTGTCTTTTGAATGTGTGGGGGGGGAGTAGGGGAAAGCTGCCCTGGGGCTTGAACTTGGGGTACAGGTACTGTCCCGGAGATTTTTTTTTTCTTCTCAAAGTTTAGTGCTATATTACTTAAGCTACAGCTCCCTTTCTGGCTTCTTGGTGATTAATTGTAGGTAAGAGTCTCTTGGACTTTCCTGTCTGCATTGGCCTTGAACTACAATATTCAGATCTTAGCCTCCTGAGTATGTAGGATTATAGGCATGAGCCACAGGCACCTGGCTTTTATCTTTTGTCCTATCTTTGTGTCTCCTATCCTAGGAAACTAGTATTTGAACTTTGTATTTATCAATCCCTTCATTTGTTTTACCACATTTTTCATTTTTTGTTATAATTCTCAATTTCTTTTTTTTTTTTTTGTCAGTCGTGGGGCTTGAACTTGGTCTGGGCACTTTCCCTCCACTCTTCATCTCAAGGCAAGCACTCTACCGCTTGAGCCACAGCACCACTTCTGGTTTTCTAGTGGTTTATTGGAGATACAAGTCTCATGGAGTTTCCTGCCCGGGCTGGCTTTGAACTGTGATCCACAGATCTCAGCCTCCTGAGTAGCTAGGATTACAGGCATGAGCCACCAGCATCTGGCTGCAATTCTCAATTTCTTTCTTTCTTTTTTTTTTGTCAGTCCTGGGGCCTGAACTCTGGGCCTGGGCACTGTTCCTCAGCTCTTCAGCTCAAGGCTAGTGCTCTACCCCTTGAGCCACAGTGCCACTTCCGACTTTTTTTTTTGGGTCCAGTTGTGGGGCCTGAACTCTGGGCCTGGGCACTGTCCCTCAGCTCTTCAGCTCAAGGCTCTACCACTTGAGCCACAGCACCACTTCTGGCTTTTTTCTTTTTGCTTATGTGGTGCTGAGGAATGGAACCCAGGGCCTCATGCATGCAAGGCAAGCGCTCTACCACTGAGCCACCTTCCCAGCCCCATGAGTACATTTCTTTTTGGACAATGTCACCTCTTTCCTTGCTCTCTCCCAGTTTTTCCCTCCCATTCCTCCCACAAGTTGTATAGTTCATTTTCTTCACCATAGTGTCCAGTGTTGCTTTTATTTTTCACAAGGCAAACTAGCCTATAATGGGAACTAATATACACTAATCCAATAATGGGAGCTAATATACACTAATCCAGACCACAGGTTTAAACCTGATTAATGATTTTAATGATGCCGCATATTATTTTATTGTTCTGGTTACAGCTAAGAATAATATGAAGACATTGAACTAGGATACATTTATTATTTAAACTATATTAAAATTTTGCCAAGTGCCAGTGGCTCATGTCTGTAATCCTAGCTACTCAGGAGGCTGAGATCTGATGATCATGGTTCAAAGACAGCCTGGGCAGGAAAGTCCATGAAACCTTATCTCCAATTAACTGCTAGAAAACCGGAAGTGGTGCTGTGGCTCAAGTGGTAGAGCACTAGCCTTGAGCTGAAAGCTGAGGGACAGCACCCAGACCCAGAGTTCAGGCCCCACAACTGAAAAAAAAAAAAAAAAAGCGATAATTTTTTTTTAAACTTCTGCAGGTTTTTGTTGTTGTTGTTTTTTAATTTTATTTTATTGTAAGATGCTGTACAGAAGGGTTATGGTTACATGAGTAAGGTAATGAGTATATTTCTTGTCAAGCATTGTTTCCTCCTCCTCTACTACTGGAAGTTTTCCCATGGTTTTTGCCAGTGTCTTTACCAGTGCAATACATAGAGTTATCAACTAATACAGTTTATTTTTATCTGAATTTGAGGTAGGGGAATATGTCTGGGCTTTTGTGTTTTTACCGTAAAGCTACCCGGTACTATTTAAATCCCTACCAGATAATGGATACTTTTTATCCAGTAATTTAGAAAGGATTAAAAATCAGGTTATTATTTTGAAGGAATGGCTCAGTGGTATAGCACTGACTTAACAAGGCCATGAGTTCATGCCCAGCATCAGAAAAAATAATCATGCTATTTAATTTGTATTTACAGTTTGTTTAACCCTGTAAATAAATACTGTGGGTAGACTAGAACAAAAGATACATTTTAAATATTGCTGTGTCAGAACGAGCATTTTTTAGGAAGCATTCTTTGATAAATATTCTGAGTATGTGACATTCTGACAAAGTAAAAATAAAATGGTGACTCCGTGGCTCATATCTGCCATTCTAGCTTCTTATGCCTGCCATCATCTTCATAGAGAAGGTGGATCATAGTTGGAACGGTGGGAGAAAAGTTTGTGAAATTTCATTGCATCCAATAAAAGCTGGGTACATTGGTATGTGCCTGTCATCCCAACTACATGGGAAGTGGAGGAGGGTTGAGGTCCAGATTGGCCTACGTTTTTTTTCTTTTTTGCTGGTCCTGAAGCTTTAACTCTGGGCCTTGGTGCTGTCTCTGAGCTTCTCTTGCTCAAGGTTAGCACTCTCCCACTTGAGCCACAGCAATACTTCTGGCTTTTTTTTTTTTTTTTTGAGTAGTTTATTGTAGATAAGAGTCTCATGGACTTTCCTGCCCCAGCTGTCTTTGAACCACAATCCTCAAATCTCAGCCTCTTCAGTAGTTTAGGATTATAGGCATGAGTGACCAGTGCCTAGCTCCTATGCATCAATATGAGACACTATTTGCAAATTTAATAAAGCAGGGCTGGGAAGTTGGCTCAGTGGTAGAGTGCTTGCCTTGCATGCTTGAGGCTCTGGGTTCAATTCCTCAGCACCACATAAGCAAAAAGAAAAAAGCCGGAAGTGGTGCTGTGGCTCAAGTGGTAGAGTGCTAGCCTTGAACTGAAGAGCTGAGGGACAGCACCCAGGCCCAGAGTTCAGGCCCCACAACTGGACCCCCCCCCAAAAAAAAATTAATAAAACAAAAGGGATTGGAGACTGGCTCAAGTGGTAGACCACTTGCCTGGCAGTTGTAAGGTCTTAAATTTAAACCCAATACACCACCCCTTCCCCCAAAAATTACCATTATGTGTCAGTTAACAATGGATGTAAGTTCTGAGATATATGTCATTAGGAGATTTTCATCGTTGTTTGAATGTAATAGAGTGTACTTAACATAAACTAAGACTGCTATGTCACTAAGTAACAAAGTCTTAGGAGCTCACCATTGCAGTCTGTCAGTTTATCCAAAAGATAGAGAGGAAGTGGCACTGTAGCTCAAGTGTTAGAGCGCTCGCCTTGAACTGAAGAGCTGAAGGACAGCACCCAGGCCCAGAGTTCAAGCCCCACAACCGACAAAAAAAAAAAAAGAGTATCAAAAGATGGAGAATTTAGAAGATTAAACACTAAAAAGTAATTATGTTATGGAAATAGAGCCTTGAGCTGGGCACCGGTGGTTCATGCCTGTAATCCTAGTTACTCAGGAGGCTGAGATCTGAGGATCGCGGTTCAAAGCCAGCCCAGGCAGAAAAGTCCGTGAGACTCTTACCTCCAATAAACCACTCAGAAAACTGGAAGTGGCGCTGGGGCTCAAGTGGTAGAGCACTAGCCTTGAGCTAAAAAGCTGAGGGACAGGGACCAAGCCCAGAGTTCAAGCCCCATGACTGACCAAAAAAATAAAATAAAATAAAAATAAATAAATAAAATAGAGCCTTGAACCACAGTTTGAAAAGCATCAGAAGAAAGAGATGCTCTCAGTAAATCAGCAAACCTTCCAGTGTCCATTGGTTGTGCTAATTACTTTCCTTAAAAAGCCTTTGGATCAGACATTTTATACATAGTAACATATCTAATTTAAAATTACAAATAGGCAAATATTTTGAAAGGAAAATCAGTGTGGGGATCAGTGTGAAAAATAAAAAAACATTTTCTTCTGCTGCTAACATACAGGTGTTTCTTACAGTCTGTGTGTACTGTTGACAATACATATTTTTCCACTCTGTATGAGAGTTTGTGTATGGGTATAGCCCCCAAACAAAACAAAACATATGAACTAGAGTTCTGGCTTATGGATTAGATCGCATTTGTAAACAGAACAAATTGGTGAATATGAGTTAACAAAAATTGGGAATAAAAAATTTTCTGACATGCATTTATTTGGATGTTAATAATTTTAAAACATTGCTAATTGTAGCATGTAAACTTAGGTTGGGTGGGAAAAGTACAAGTGGGAAATTGAAACTGTTTTAAACATGTAAATTAAATGATCAGCCCTACAATTTTTGTTTTTTGTATTTTTTTGTAAAGTAATCTGGATTGTTTATTTTATATGCTGGGATGCCAGTTGTTTTTTCTATTAATACACTTAACTTGCATTCTAGCTTCGCCATTCAGAGACAGGCATCGTGTGGTGGGTTGTGTGACAGTGTCTGTCAATAGTGAAGAGAAATAGTGCCAGAGACACTTAACCCATCCAATCTCACCCAGGGTATAGGTCGGTCTCGTTTTCAGACTTCTTCATAAGTCTTTTTTACTTTCTTTCTTTCCTCCTTTCTTCCTTCATTTCTTTTTTTTTTGTTATTTTATTTCTAATTAGTGGATTGATACTGATTGAAACTAAACCTTTTTGTAAAGCTTCAAACTTTGCATTAATATTTTTAAGAAGAAGAAAAGTAGAAAATGAAGGTTGGCATGTAAGGTGTTGACAAAGCAGGTTTGCAGCCACTTTGTGTATTAGAGATATATTAGTATCTTGGCAATATAAATGTTGGCCTTATAATTTTTTTCTCTAAAAATCTTTTTTGTTTGATCTGAAAGTATGTTCTTATATCTGGTAATTTTTATCAAATAGGCTGTTTAAATTTGAAATCATTCTTACCATTAAGAAAAATAACTCTTATGAGGAATAACTAGGGTTCAACAATGTGTTTTAGGTTAGAAATTGTTTCCAAATACCTGTTGGTTTTTACAATTATTGTATGAATAATCAACAGTTTGCTCCTTCTCTGTTCCACTATTGGTTCACTTAGCACGCTTAAAATATTAGAAGGTTCTAAAAAATGTATATATATTAGAAGGTTCTTTGTTGGGTGCCTTTGGCTCATGACTGTATTCTTAGGTACTTAGGAAGCTAAGATTGGGAGGAGTGCAGTTCTAGGTCAGCCCAGAGGTGGGTGTGGTGGCATATGTCTGTTACTTTCCATATGCTAGGAAACCTGAAATAGGCAGATCAATAGCCCAGGCATTGTCCTGGGCAGGAAGTGAGACCCTGTCACAAAAATCACAAGTGTTAGCCAGGTACCAGTGGCTCATACTGTAATCCTAGCTACTCAGAAAGTTGAGAAATCAAACCCTAGTTAGTACTATTGTGGGTGAGGGAAGGAGGGAAAGAGAAATTTCTTTTAGTGACATTTTAAAAGAAACTGCTTTTGCACAGATGTTGAAAAATTATAACATATATGCATAGTTAGATGATAGGGTTCAGATTTGATTTAGGAAATGTAGTTAAATATTTCTATCGTGTTATATTTGTTGGGTACAGAATGTGTCTAATGTCAGCTTTCTATTAAAATAGTATGGCTTTTAAAGCACTGAAATATTATTGTAGTTAAAATACCTTATTTGGCATTAAAGGACTAAAATATTATTATAGTTTAAATAACTTATAATTGACACATCAAGAACTAAAGTCCTTATTTTTAAGAAAGTAATATATAAAATCTGTACATTTTTCTGTATGTGCTACTGCTTAGTCTATTTTCATCTTTGTCATTGTCACAAAATTGAACATATTGGGCTGGGAAGGTGGCTCAGTGGTAGAGTACTTGCCTAATATGCATGAAGCCCTGGGTTTGACTCCTCAGCACCACATAAACAGAAAAAGCCAGAAGTAGTGCTGTGGCTCAAGTGGTAGAACGCTAGCCTTGAGCTGAAGAGCTGAGAGGCAGCACCCAGGTCCAGAGTTCAAGCCCTAACACACACACACACACACACACGCGCGCACACACGCGCACGCATGCGCGCACACACACACACTGAACATATTGTCAGATACTGTCTCCCAGTCTTTTTACCCCAAATACTCTGCATGTTCATTGCCTATTAGTGACTCCATTCTTTTTGTTATTTCTCCCTGCTGGAGTTTGAACTTAGGGACTTAATTACATGCTAGGCAAGCAAGAATACCTCTGAGCCTTCTATCAGTTCTTAAAAAGAAGTCGTACATACAAATGAGGCTCATTATCATTACTGACATTTGGACTGACAGTTGGCTATTGCTAATAGAATATTAGTCTTAAATACAGAATGCTGTAGATAAAATACTTCCCTTCCCTTTATTAAAATTTTGAGATTACAAATTTCCATTTGTGAATTATGGACTGATCTATTTCCCCTCTCCCCCCTTCAGTTCATGATGTTCTCTGTATTCACAGAAAACATTTTAGGAAAAATAAATTCTTATATGTAAACTAAAGTAGGTTCAAAGATAATTAACTTCACAAAAGTAAAATTGAATAAAAGCATATTCACATGCTATTTAGATGAGTAATTTAAAGAAAAAAATAAAGAGAACTTCAGATTTATTGTTTGCTTACGAGAAATAAGCAACAAATAGAATCAAATTTATAAAGTAGAAATTCATTATACCTCAATAGGAAATAAAAGCAGTGAATATAAAAATACAGTAAAAAATGTAAAAACTTTTATATTGAAGTGTCTGTATTTTTAGTATGCAGTAATTAAACATAGACTACACATTCCTACCAGATAAAAATAGGAACTCAGTACTAAAAAGTAGGAAAAGAAGTAGTTGCTATGTTTTCTTTGGAGGAATTTATTTTAAAAATGTATATACAGATAAGTCAGGATTGCATTAATACTAGTTTTGTAGGATGTCAAACTCTCTTGTTAGCGATAAGGGGACTGAAAGAGCTTTATAGATATTTTATGTACATTTTTATTCCTTGGGATATATTATATGATACTTTCCTAGGAATCCTTGGACTTGAGAAATTTAAAATGTTGGTGGTTGATGAAGTGGTAGTGGTTCAGGTGGTAGAGCAACCTAGCAAGTGTGAGGCCTTGAGTTCAATACCCATTAACACCAATAAATTATAAAGAAAGAAAAAATAGATATCTAAAATGCTTTTAATATTATTTTAATATATTTATATTTTAATTAGATTATATTAAGAATATTTTTATTCTTAGTAAATTTATAGATTATGTACAAGTAGGTAAAGTAGGAGAAAAATGAGGGAAGGGTAGCAAGTTTGACAAGAAATGTACTTATTACCTTACTTATGTAACTGTAACCCCTCTTTATATCACCTTGATAATAAACTAAAAAAAAATTTTTTTTTTTTGGTCCAGTCATGGGGCTTGAACTCTGGGCCTGGGGGCTGTCCCTCAGCTCTTTGGCTCAAGGCTAGCACTCTACTACTTGAGCCACAGCACCACTTCTGGCTTTTTTCTTTTTGCTTATGTGGTGCTGAGGAAACGAACCCAGGGCCTCAGGCATGCAAGGCAAGCGCTCTACCACTGAGCCACCTTCCCAGCCCCCTAAAAATTTTTTTGAAAGGAATTAATAGAATACTCTGGGAAATAGTAAGTAGTTATTTCTAAACATAGTTTTTTCCTTGGATTGTATGTTATTTTAATGTTTATTTGAAGAATTTTGTGTAAATCCTTTCTTTTTTCTTTAACCTATATTTATTTGCCAATTTAGCTTGATATAATTCAGTAAATATTTCCAATTTTTAGCTTCTGGCTGTAAGTTTAAGTTCCCATGATCCTTACTTTGGGTTCAATTAACGTGCTAGGATAATTCACAGAACCCAGGGAAGTACTTCTTATTATAAAGGATATTTTAAAGGGTACAAATGAATAGTTTTAACAAAGAAATATATGGAGCAAGGTGTAGATAGATACTGAGCACAGAACGTCTCTGGTGGTTGGATGCATCTCTCTCTGCCCCAAGAATGTGTTCTTGTTCACTTACTTAGAAGCTTCGGAACTCAGGCTTTTGGCTTTTTATGGAGGCTTCATTTTATAGGCATGATTGATTAAATCATTGGCCACTGGTGACCAACTTAACCTTCCTCTCTCTTCCTTACTCAGTGGTGAGAGGATGGAGTTGCTGTTAATTCTCACCCTTTGAGCACATGGTTGGTCCCCTGGCAACCTGCCATTCTTCGTGTGGTTATCTAGCGACTTCCTCAATTTCTTTTTTCCTTTATCACTCTGAAGCAAAGGGCCAAAATTGTAACTAGAAATATTTTTTCCTTTTTTAAAATTAATCAACTTTTATGTTTTTTTGAACAGTTTCAGGTTCACACTAGAAGTGAGTGGAGTTCCTATATCCCCTGTCCCTACGTACCAATAACCTCCCCGACCACCAACATCAACCATTGGTATGCTTGTTACATGCAGGAACCCACATCCATACATCATACCACTCAAACTCCATGGTTTATAGGGTATGGCTTGTTTATTATATGGGATTTGACAAATGGGTGATGTAAAGTATCCATCATTGTTCACTGACCTAAAACTCCTCTATATTCAGCCTATTTTTCCCCATAATTCCTGGCAAACATTGTTCCTTGCACTTCTCTCAGGTTTTTGGAATTGTTACTGGTTTTCACAACCACCCAGGGTAGGAAATCTTGTTTGACCTTTGAAGAAACTGAGACTCAGGAGGGAGATTTCTAGGGTTTAGTTAGGGCCTAGTCAGTTGGCCACCCAGACTCTATGCCTGCACCCTGGTATGAAATGTATTCCTGAAGGAGATAATGCCAGTAATGGTGTGAGAACCATGCAAGAACACTCAGGCTGCATAGGACTGCCTTGCCCTGACCAGAAATACTCTTAATGATCTAGTTGTTTAGGAGTTAACGAAACTCTTAAGTCAGGAACCTGAGATGAACCAAAAAATACATAAAATGCTGTTGAATTCATTATTGGTTTTCATACAAACTTTCCATCTGTCATGGACAGGGATCTCTGAGATGTTCTGCATTCTCATGCGTGATTCAAAAAGTTTGGATGGGGAAGCAGCTTTATAGAAATACAAGTTCACAGCATTTGTGCTGTATGCTTTGTGTATTCCACTGCAAATATTGCATGCTGCCTACTTATATTTCTCTGAAAATCAAGAACGTAGACACACACATTTATTTCATTTTTGCCAATAGTTGGAACAGATGGAGGAATGTTTGGCACATCTTTTCTATTTTTTTTTCTAAAATGAATGTGGTAGTGTTTTTCAAGAAGCAAGAAAAAACTTTATACTTAAACCCAAAGTGGCTACAAATCAGCTCTTAAACTGTCACTGACATTAGCATCTAGATTTTGTAGTTTTTACAAGTCTTTTAAAATATTTATTTACTAAGAAAACATTGCATTAATGCATGATACAAAATTGATAGATTTTTTTTCTTTAAATTGGAATGCAGTTTAAAAGTGACTGAATTTTCTAATTTCAGCTACTGCATTTGACAAGAATACAACCTGGAAAATGGAACTGGTATCATCTTTATTCTCTAGGTTCTTTGACTTATAGTAGTTGGGTAAACATCTTTCAAAGTGGCATTATGTAGATCACATTTTTAAATATTTTTTAATATTTATCAGAGTGCTCTTAATAACAAAATGTCAATTGTAGATAATTTACATATTTTGATATGTTTTTAATTCAAAATAGCTTTGGCTTTTGATTATCTACAAATTGATATTCCTACATTTTATTCTTTATAACTGATGTGTGTTTTGTAATTTCAGTAATGGCACATCTCAAAACTGTAATAAATGCCATAGATAGCAGTTAAATTTAAGTATTTTAGTTGTCTGACACATTACCTATTTTTATGTGTATGATTATAAATCTTTTCTATTTTACATCAAGTAAATGATATTTTTAAAGTATTATAAGTAATGACTGTCAGCCTACATTTTAGTGTGCCTCCAAGGCTAAGAGTTAAAGGTTAAGATTAAAGTAATATTTTCAATATTACTACTTCTAGTTGCCACTCATCTGAAAAGATCTGTTTATATCTTCTTTTTTGCTTACCACATAATAGATACATGTGGTTTTTTTTTTAATTTGATGTGCTCCAGTGATTATTCTTACTGTTTAACAAACCAGTAAGATTTGCTGTTTATTATATTAGGAAAGTGTGTTAATGGTCACAATTACACAGATCCTTTGAAAGAGAAAGGTAATGAACAGTGGCAACCAATTTCTGAGCACATAATCAAGTACTTTAAAAAGAGAAATCCATCTAATGGTCTTTTACTCTGCTTTTTATTCAGTCTTAAAGAATGGATTTTAGACCTCATGATTTTAAAATGCCACTTCTAAGCTCTGGAGACTCTGAGTAGTTAACTTGTTTATCTTCTACAACCCAGCATGTTCCAAATCAAACTGTTTTCATCTTTTTCTCATAGATTTTACAGTCAATCATAGTGACGGTACCAGTTCCATTTTGCCTCCAATTCAGTTGATTATATATTTTTCTATTTATTTCTCATTTTATAATTGATATCTGGAATAATCAGCAGCTCTTTTCTCATTTATTTTCTCATATTTTTATTCCAGGATTTGCCTCTGAAGCAGGGAGTGTCTGCATTAAAAATGACCTGTAGTTCTCTGCTTCATAGGTTAGAAACTTATTTTAATATTTTGTGGCTAAGCACAGTCCCACTTCTCAAATTTTATAATGAATTATTTAATTGGCATTGAATGTGGACCACAAGAATATTTCATATTGGGGTTTTCTTTATTATTTTAAATGATTAAAATTCAACAAAACATCCAGCTGAGGCAATAAAAGCTTTGTTCTTGCTTTACAGCTTAAAACACTAAATTAGATTTTTTTAAATCTATTGATTGTAACACAAAATGATGCTATTTGAGCATTTAAAAAATTACATTTCTTAGGCCTTTTATCGCTTGAAGCATTTATATTCTAAAACTTAACCAAATTCCAACTATTCATTTTGGGGAAAACAATCTGTTTACAAATCACATTTTCAATGGGACTGCTAGCCAGCACAGGTGAAAACATGTATAGTGTATTTACTCTTGAATTGTACACTGCAGATGCTTCTTCAGCTCCCTCCTCTTCCTCCATGGGCGGTGCTTGCAGCTCCTTTACCACCTCTTCCAGCCCTACCATTTATTCTACCTCAGTCACCGACAGCAAGGCTATGCAAGTGGAGAGCTGCTCCTCAGCCGTGGGGGTAAGTAACAGAGGGGTAAGTGAAAAGCAGTTAACCAGTAACACAGTTCAGCAGCATCCATCAACCCCGAAGAGGCACACAGTTTTGTACATCTCACCACCACCCGAGGACTTGCTGGATAACAGTCGGATGTCCTGCCAGGATGAGGGGTGTGGATTGGAATCTGAGCAGAGCTGCAGTATGTGGATGGAGGATTCCCCCTCCAACTTCAGTAACATGAGCACCAGTTCCTACAATGATAACACAGAGGTACCTCGTAAATCACGAAAACGAAATCCAAAGCAGAGGCCTGGGGTCAAACGACGAGATTGTGAAGAATCTAATATGGATATATTTGATGCCGACAGTGCCAAAGCACCTCACTATGTGCTTTCTCAGCTTACTACGGACAACAAAGGCAACTCAAAAGCTGGAAATGGGTTGGTATTCATATTTTTTTAAAGTTCTATCACCATTATGCAAAACAAAAGAAATAAATCATTCCCAACTTTTCTTAATTGTTCAGTATAAGTGTGCATATAAAGCAAAGATGCTAAGTTTATCATTGAAATACACAAAAACTTAAAATAATCAAATTTTGCAATACAAAAAAAAAACAATAGATTATAGCACTAGATACCTTTGAGGTATAGTGCTAGTAGAAAATGAGAGTAAACTGCTTTGAAATAAACTTTAAATTTCAAATGAATTTGTATTTTAAAAGGATTTTTAAAACATTTTTACTTACAGAAATAAGTAGCATTGTGATAGGTATAACTAAAACAACTTAAACACCTTCTCCAAAAAGTAATTTGTTCTCTTTATAGTGCATCTTCATATAGTTTACTCCCATTACATTTTGAGAGGATTTTAGGTCTTATTTTTGTTTTTTTCTTTTCACTTGATGAAGGCAAGAACAATCAGTATTAATGGCTTGTCTCATCACTTATTTAGGTTTATGTGTTTTAAACTTTTTTCCTTTGATATGTTATTCCAGATGAGGATTTGTTTTTTTAGAACCATTTTTCCCCTTTGTGATTCTGGGTTACTTGAAGGGTGAAGGAGCCAGATCATGGTGCATATTTGAGTTTGCATTTATCTGTGTAACTTTACACTCTTCTCAGGAAAGATATTTCATAGCTGTATTACAGATTATTCCCTGCTACAGTGCAGGGATATATTTTAAACTGTAAGTTCTTTAGTATTTTAATTTAATAGTTAATTGCTAGAGTTTTAAAAGTAGCTTTTCCTACAATATATAGTCAATACTGTTTAGTAAATTTCACTGGATTTTGAAAATTTAATTTTTTGGGAGGCAGAGTATAATCTTTTTTTAAAAAGTTAACCTTTAGTGAGTCCCTTATAATTTCAGCCAAAAAGTTCAGATTGATTTACTAAGTTAGGACACCATAATCTCTCTTACATTAAAATCTGGTTGAATGTTACAATCTTCTTACATATTAACTTTTTCCTTAAATATTTCCTCTGTACATTTTTAAAGTAATAACCATTATATAAGCTAGAAGATTCATACTATTTTCCTTTTATAATTTTCAGTTTAACTCCTTTTAGGATAATAGAGTTAAATAAAAATGCACATTTAATTTTTTCAGTTTTAGAAAGTACAAATTAATAAGTTTCCAAAAGGAAAATAGAATATTACCTTTCCTAAAAAGATGCTACTTAACACAGTCAAGAATTTCAGAATATACATATAGAGCTAATATATACAAGACTATGAAACATAAAACCAGAAGTCACTAAAGTAAATATGACTAGTAGCACAAATCTAAAAGGTTCATGAGTACCATTAAATCCATGTGTGTTTTTGAGTTTCAACAGAAGAAGGTATTTTATAAAGTTACAAAGAGCTTTTTATTCTTCTAAAATAAATGACAAAGATTCCAATTAAAATTAAGTTAAAAAAAATTTGTGCTGGTATTGGAGCTTAAACTCAGGACGTTTCACTTTGCTTTTTTGCTGACAGCTGACACTACCAGTTGAGTCATAACCTCTAGGAAGATTTTTTTTTTTTTCCCTCGGGTCCGGTCGTGGGGCCTGAACTCTGGCCTGGGCGCTGTCCCTCAGCTCTTCACCTCAAGGCTAGCACTCTACCACTTGTGAGCCACATTGCCACTTCTGGCTTTTTTTTTTCCTGCTTATGTGGTGCTGAGGAATCGAACTCAGGGCCTCATGCATTCAAGGCAAGTGCTCTACCACTGAGCCACCTTCCCAGCCCTCTAGGAAGATTTTTTTACTGGTTACTTGGAGAGAGTCTCACAGGCTTTTCTGCTTGGGCTGGCTTTGAATTGGGATCTTCAGATCTCAAGCCTCCTACAAAATTAGGATTACAAGGGAGCCAACAATACCTGGCCAAGAACAAGAGCAAATAAAATTTTAACTTAGGGTTAGTTTATACAATGATACATTGCTGCTGACCTAAAAGGGATATTCTCTGGTTAGAAAAGATTTGAGGTTACCCAGTTGAAGTATAAAGGTACTGGTCAAGACAAAAATCTTTCATTAAGATAATTCTTGGAAGCAGAAACTCCATCAAGCAGCAGAAGAAATGTGCATTATTTGACCCTAGTATGGAAATTATAGGGAAATTAAAATTTTTTAGTTATAAAAAATATATTCAAGAAAGAGGCTGGGAAGGTGGCTCAGTGGTAGAGTTGCTTGCCTAGCATGCATGAAGCCCTGAGATTGATTCCTCAGTACTATATAAACATAAAAAGCTGGAAGTAGCACTGTAGTTCAAGTGCTAGCCTTGAGCAAAAGAAGCTCAGGGACAATACCTAGGTCCTGGGTTCAAGCCCCAGGATTGGCAAAAAAAGAAAAAAATGTATTTTTAGGAAAGAATGAACCACATGGAAAAACTGGTCTCAATTTTTTTTTTTTTAATGTGTGTGCCAGTCCTCAAGGCCTGGGCTCTATCCCTGAGCTTGCTTTTGTTCAACATTAGCATTACCACTTGAGCCATTAAAATTTAATTTGCTTCTTTTTGTTCAAGGCTAGCACGCTACCACTTGAGCCACAGCACTACTTCCAGCTTTTTCTGTTATGTGGTAACTGAGGAATCGAACCCAGGCTTCATGCATGCTAGACAAGCACTTTACCACCAAGCCACATACCCAGCCCAATATTTAATTTTTAAAAATGGATTTCTCCAACTTTTTGGAGGTTAATTGGAGACAAGAGTCTCATGGACTTCCTTGCCCAGACTGGCTTCAAACCACAATCTCAGTTTCCAGCCAGCACTGGCTTTAAATAATTTTGCATTCCTAAGCTAATTACAATTTCAACAATGAGAGAAATGCTAGCAACATGAAATTTTAAAATGTTTTGCGATAAAGTTACATTTTATATACCATAATTTGTCATTTATATAATACTAAGTAGTTAGAAAATAAACTTCCAAATATAGTGTTTATAGCAGTTTTTCAAGATAGTACATAGAAATGTACATGCCTGGGCTGGGAAGGTGGCTCAGTGGTAGAGTGCTTGCCTTGCATGCATGAGGCCCTGGGTTCGATTCCTCAGCACCACATAAGCAAAAAGAAATGTACATGCCCCTTACCCTGTGAGCTTGTGGAGCTTGAGTTCAGGTCCTTACTCCCAAGTCAGGTGTTCCACTATTAGAGCCACACCTCCAGTTCTAGAATTTTAGATGGTGGAGATAGAGAGTATCACAAATTTGTCTGTTGGTGCTGCCTTTGAATCAGATACTTAGATCTCAGGCTCCTGAGTAGCTAGGAGTATAAGTATGAGCCACCAGCACCCAGCTCCCCTATATTTTTAGCCTGTGTTACTTGTACCAAGAAGTGTTTCATTGTGATATTACCATATGTGCATGCATTATTCCCTAAAGAAGTCTTTTTAACTTGTAGAAAATCCATTTTTTTTAAACCTAATGTTGTTTATTAAGGAAAAGCCTGTTTAAAAAAAAAATTTGGAGCCAGGCGCTGGTGGCTCACACCTGTAATCCTACTCAGGAGGCTGAGATCTGAGGATCATGATTCAAAAGCCAGCCCGGCAGGAGAGTTCATGAGACTCTTATCTCCAATAAACCACTAGAAAACCGGGAGTGGTGCTGTGGCTCAAGCAGTAGAGCGCTCACCTTGAGCTGAAGAGCACAGTCTGCCCAAGCCCAGAGTTCAAGCCCCATGACCGACCAAAAAAAAAAAAATTTGGCATTTAAATATTCTGCTATGTTATTCTTCAGTTCTTCAACTAAATATCCTGAACAGTCAGTCCTATATGTCTTCTAGATATTCCTAGAAGATAAGGTATGATGGCACGTAGATGAAAAATGTATTTTAGACATTTTATAGTGAAAATTATTTTTGTAAACAACCACAGAAGGATTATCTAGCATAAAGAATGATTTATGAATAGAGCATTCCACAACAGTGGATTTTCTTTTTTAGTTGTCCTTTATAATTAAGCTGGGGGCCGATGGCTCTTGCCTGTAATTCTAGCTACACAGGAGACTGAGATCTGAGGATCATGGTTCAAAGCCAGCCCAGGTAAGAAAAGCTGTGAAACTCTTATCTCCAATAAACCACCAGAAAACCGGAAGTGGCACTGTGACTCAAGTGGTAGAGTGCTCGCCTTGAGCTGAAGAGCTGAAGGACAGTGCCCAGGCACAGAATTCAAGCTCTATGGGCTAGGAAGGTGGCTCAGTGGTAGAGCGCTTGCCTTGCGTGCCTCAGGCCCTGGGTTTGATTCCTCAACACCACATAAGCAAAAAGAAAAAATCCGGAAGTGGCGCTGTGGCTCAAGTGGTAGAGTGCTAGCCTTGAGCTGAAGAGCTGAGGGACAGCGCCCAGGCCCAGAGTTCAGGCCCCACGACCGGGCCCAAAAAAAAAAAAAAAAATTAGTTTTTCATGCCTATAGATAGACCTAAATATATCTACTTTTTATTTTTACAATTTAAACTTAAAAATAAATATTTTAAAGACTTTTCAAACATTATTTCTAGACTAAATAGGAAAAATATGAATTGAAAAACTAAGACATGGAGCTGTAGCTCAAAGTGGTAGAGTATTAGCCTTGAGCAAAAGAGCTCAGGGACAGTGCCCAGGCTGGGCACTGGGCAATGACAAGCTTAGGTCAAGCCCCATGACTGACAAAAAAGAAAAGAACAAAAGAAAAAAACGCATTTCAGAAACTACTTAATTCCATGTTCTATTCCTTTTTATGCCTTATTGTATACTTCGTGAACTCATCCAGTGGTCTTCATTCTAAATAAGATATTTTGTTTACCTGGAATAGTAAAAGTTATTTTCATTTATTTACCTTCATGAAATACTAGCTAGCCGAGCTTAAATGAGTGTACAAATTTTATCTGGCCAACTTATTTGATGTACCACACATGTTTTCCTTATATTTCATACTTAAAATTCCCCCTTTTTTGTTATAAAGCTGATATATATGAATTATAAATACTTGAAAAGTACAAGGAATTAAGTAACTTGTAATCCAGCTATTCAGTACAACTTTTATTGCCATTTTGCTATATGCAATCCATTTTTATGTGATTGTGAGGGATATTTTACATAGTTTCAATAAATTTAAGTTTTTATTTTGATAATGATGAATATAAAACATTATTATAGGTTTGTTTTTTTTTTTCTCATGCCAGTCTTGGGGCTTGAACTCAGGACCTGGGTTCTATCCCTGAGCTCTTTTTGCTCAAGGCTAGTTTTCTACTGCTTGAGCCACTTCCAGCTTTTTGGTGGTTAATTGGAGATAAGGGTCTCAGGGACCTTTCTGCTCAGTCTGACTTCAAACAGCAGTTCTCAGATCTGGGCCTCCTGAGTAGCTAGGATGACAGGAATTTCATAGGAAGAATGGCACACTATTCAGGCCAACAGACTTGAATTTGCCCCCAAATGATTTAAAAAAAAAAAAGGCAAAATTTCTTGCCCACTTTTCCAGACATAACTTGATATTTTCATAAAATTCTTCCCAAGTCTTTTAAAAAATAACTTATACAGGTAATCTTCGATTTAATTATGACATTTTTATGACTGGCATTTGTCCAGTTATGATCTGGTGACTTTCTCTTCCTTTCCTTTTCTGTCTCTTTGAGTTTTATGTAAAAGCTCAAAACACACACACACACACACTCACAAAACAAAAGCTCTGTTTGCTTTTATCATCAAACACTTCACTTCTGTTGTGTTTTGTGAATTTATGAAGACAAGCACAAGACTTGCCCTGAAAACTTTTCCTTTTGCCTAGTAACTTACTGCTTCTGTGTCAGTTCCATACCTGCTTTCCTTCATTCTTCTGTCCTTTCTTAGTAGTCAAGGGGTTCAACCCAGTTCCCATTTTTATTGAGGTCACTGTCTTTCTTCCCTTTGTTCCTGATGACCGAGTCAACAGCTTGTTTGTTTTTTTTCACCTAAAGTGGTAAACATGAGAGCCAGGTTTTAAGGCTTTTTAGTTTGTCTTCACTTGGAGTCATAATATTTCTCCTCTGACCTGGTTACTTTCAGAGATTTTGTCCATAGTGTCTCCTGATTTCAAAATCCTTAATGTGAAATCAAGACATGATAGATCTAGCATTAGAAATGTACTTTTAAAAATAAATGTACATTAATAATTTAAATTTTTATGTTGTTCAACAGTATTATTACTATTTTCATCACATATTTACAATGTTGTGGTTAACTTTACAAATTAAATATACTGGCCTCAAGTCCTAATAGTGATTTTGGATATTGTCTGTTTTTGAAGATACATTCAGTCCTTATAACAAAAATATTAAAAACAGATGTTTAAAAATTATTTTTAAATAACATGTATTGTCAGTACTGTAAAGCCCAGATTGTTAAATTTTTATTGAGGGGTTTAATCATTTAAGCAATCACAAAGATAATCTGAAAAAAAAAACCAACATAATATTATGCTAGGGAATGTTGTTAGAGTAGAAATTGTTTCTAGAGTAAAACTAGTTTCCCATAGAATCACATTTTTTAATTATAAATTTTTCTTAGTGATTTACTAAGGAGGAGATCCAAAAGAATATACTTAATATATTTTCATTGTTGTTGGCTTCTTTAGGTGTGTGTATATATGTATGTTTTTGCTTCTCCTACTTTTTTCTTTTGCTTTGCAAATCTGATTAGAAAGTAAAATACTATCCAATTTTGGTGGTTTAATCCTCTAATCCCAACACTGGGAGGGCAGAGGCTAGAGGATTTCAAGTTCAAGGCTGATTTTGGCAATATAGTGAATTTAATGCTAGCTTGGGCTGCATAGCAAGATCCTGTCCTCAAAATACAGGGGAAAAAAGTAGTAATAGTTCACCTGTGAGCTTTATATAAGCTCACATATATGTGTAATTTAAAATTTTTCTTTTGTTCAGCAATGTGAAAGATTCTAATTTATTCTTCTTCCTTCCTGCTTTTACTCAAATGCATTCTTTTTCTTTCCTGTCCAGTTTTTTATATTATAAGCTTTATGGGTTGTGTTTTTGCTTGTTTGTTTGTTTTGAGGTGCTGGTCCTGGTGCTAGAACTCAGGACCTAGATGCAGTCCCTGAGCATTTCTGCTGAAGGCTAGTACTCTACCACTTGAGCCATAACTCCATTTCTGACTTCCTGGTGGTTTAAGTGGAGATAAGAGTCTCTCAGACTTTCTTGTTCCTGTTGGCTTTAAACCACAATCCTCAGATTCCAGCCTCCTGATTAATTAGGATTATAGGCATGAGCCACCAGTGCCTAGTGTCTGGCAAACTTTGTTAAATTTTGAAGATACTTGGGTTATGGAATGTTTCTTCCTTTAGGCTGTTTTATAAGTAAGCTAAGTAGTTGTATTTAATGTTATAGCCTATTCTGTTTCTTTATCTTAGATGGCTTACCTTATTAGAAAAGTGTTTTTGATATTTTCTTCATGTTGTGCTTTTATTTCTCAGAACATTGGACAACCAAAAAGGAACTGGAGTAAAGAAGAGCCCTATGTTGTGTGGACAGTATCCTGTTAAAAGTGAGGGAAAAGAGCTGAAGATAGTTGTACAGCCTGAGACCCAACACCGAGCTCGTTATCTGACTGAGGGCAGCCGAGGCTCAGTGAAAGATAGAACACAGCAAGGCTTTCCTACAGTAAAGGTGTTTATTTTGCTTAATATTACATAAATTTTTTTTCTAATTTTACTATTTAAAATTTTTATTTTGTGTTGTATTATATTTTAAACTCAGGACTTTTTGTACTCTACCACTTGAGCCACTCCCCTAACCTAATAATTATTTAGTTTTTAACTTTGGCAAAAGCTGCCTAAGCAGAAAAGGCAACATTATTATCTCTGTATAAAAGAGAATGGACTTAAAGGGCTGGGAAGGTGGCTCAGTGGTAGAGTGCTTGCCTCACATGCATGAGGCTCTGGGTTCAGTTCCTAAGCACCACATAAGCAGAAAAAGCCAGAAGTGGCACTATGGCTCAACTGGTAGAGCGTTAGCCTTGAGCTGAAGACCTGAGGGATGGCATCCAGGCCCAGAGTTCAGGCCCCACAACTGACAAAAAAACAAAACAAAACAAAGAATACTGAAAGTCTAATTGGCTCCTAAGCCAAATATTACCTTGATAATCATTTAATTTTAGTTTACATAGTGATGAGATGTTTTGAAAAATAAAAATGTTTACTTTTACCAGCTCCAAACATTGTTTTTAAGAAGAATTAGGCTTCAAACTCTTTACATGCTTGCTTAACTGGTGTTCAACCACTTGAGCCATTTCTCCAGTCAAGCATTTAACTGATTAATTGGAGATGTAATCTCACAGACTTTTCTACCCAGACTGGCTTCTAACTTTGATCCTCTACATCTCAGCTTCTTGAATTTCTAAGATTAGAGGCATGAACACTATCACCTGACCCCGGCTCCTTTATAAAAAAGTTTTAGGAGCTGGGAACTAGTGTCTTGTATCTGTAATCCTAACTACTCAGGAGGCTGAGATCTGAGGATCGTGGTTTCATGCCAACCCAGGCAGGAAAGTCTAACAACCAACCAAAAAAACAGAAATGGAGATGTGGCTCAAGTGGTAGAGCACTATCCATGAGCAAAAAGAAGCTCGGGGATAGCAACCAGACCTGTTTTCAAACCCCAGGACCTGCACACACACACACACAAATTTTTTAGTGGTAGAGTGCTTGAGTAGCATTCTTGAATTTGGATTAGTAGCACCACACAAACAATTTTTTGAGCTGTTTTTCTTTAGGATTTAAATTACTTATTTTAATCTAGTTACAAATAAAGGATTTTAGTCTTAAATATTTAATTTTATAAATACCTGATTTGAAATGGTAATTAGTGCTTCTCTGTTTCATGGTTTTTGGTTCCAGCTGGAAGGCCATAATGAACCAGTAGTGTTGCAGGTGTTTGTGGGTAACGATTCTGGCCGAGTGAAACCACATGGATTTTATCAAGCCTGTAGGGTAACTGGACGAAATACAACTCCCTGCAAAGAAGTAGACATTGAGGGCACCACTGTGATAGAAGTTGGCCTTGACCCTAGCAACAATATGACACTGGCGTAAGTGCTTAGTACAAGCTTTTCATTATATATTGTATTTTGTCCTGGGCAGAAAAATATCTCGATTTCTAGTGTAAAGAAGATGAAATTCTAACACCTTAAGGATTTTACTAAAATGTTTTAGTAATTGTACATATAAAGTGATTACTATAGAATGTAAATGGGTTAAATTTAAATCTTACCATTTGCCAAGGTGAAAGATAAAGAAAAAACCAGTAGAATGCTGGCTTTTGGAAATTTTTGAACTTATTGAGATTTATAATATTAATATAGAAAGTAAAAGTTTGATTTATTAAATTAAGTATATGTAGTAGAAGAGGAAAGGAAGAGAATACTGTTCATTAAAATAGAGAAAAGCCAGATAGGGTGTTATACACCTATGATTCTAGCCCTTAAGCTGCTAAAGCCAGGTGTATAGCAAATTTGAGGTTAGCAGAGGGTATGTAGAAAGATCCTGTAAGGAAAAAAGCAATAGAGACTGGGGTCACAGATTATTGTTAGAATATGTGATAACTACAGCAAAATCTTAGACCCTAGCTCAAAATAACCAGTGGAAAAAAGGGCTAGCAGCATATCTCAGCAGTAGAGTGCTTCTTAGCAAGCAAGAAGCCCTGGTGCAAACTCAAGTATTACTACACATATACCGCGTCCCCCCCTCCCCCGCAAAAAAAGTAAACCTATTTTAATGTCTGTATAAGCTGCAAAAACAAAGTTAAATTAATTGTTTTAAAATGTCTTGGGCGGGGCTTGGAAGGTGGCTCAGTGGTAGAGTGCTTGCCTTGCATGCATGAGGCCCTGGGTTCAATTCCTCAGCACAATATAAGCAGAAAAAGCCGGAAGTGGCGCCGTGGCTCAAGTGGTAGAATGCTAGCCCTGAGCTGAAGAGCTGAGGGACAAAGCCCAGGCCCAGAGTTCAGGCCCCACGACCAACAAAAAAAAATAATAATAAAAATTTAAAAAAATGTCTTACAAGGCATTACTTGTATTCAGATTTTAAAATAGTGATTTTTTATTTATTATTTCTTCCATTATAACAAACAGTTGGTTAGGAACTATGAATGTTTAAAATTTTCCCTTCTGTACTTTGTGACTTTAGATTTTATGACTATATTGCATATTTAAAAATTAATAGATAAGCATAGTTTTCTTTAAAAGAATCTAATTTAATAACATTGTGCTTCATTTACAATCATGTCAATTCATAATTTTTTTCTGTGTTAGGGTGGACTGTGTAGGGATATTGAAGTTGAGGAATGCTGATGTTGAAGCCAGAATAGGAATTGCTGGTTCCAAGAAAAAAAGCACTCGTGCCAGATTGGTTTTTCGAGTTAATATCACAAGAAAAGATGGCTCCACTTTGACATTGCAAACACCTTCTTCTCCAATTTTGTGTAGTAAGTAAGAACATATAGAAATATTAAATGTACAGAGAGGTTTTTTATTTTTCTATCGGTCTCTAAATTTTAGATGTTTCATAGACTCCAGCTTGTGGTCATGTAAAATTTGAAAGTCCAAAACTATATTAAAGAGCTAGGCTTACCTAAGGTCCTAACTATTCGAGAGGCTAATGCAAGAGAATCACGTAAGCCCCTGTGTTTTAGGCCAGCCTGTATGACATAAAAAGTCTTTGTCTCTCTTTTGTTTTTTGTTTTTTTTTTGGTTGGTTGTGGGGCTTGAACTCTGGGCCTGGGCACTGTCCCTTAGCTCTTCAGCTCAAAGCTAGCGCTCTACCACTTGAGCCACAGTGCCACTTGCAGTTTTCTGAGTGTTTTATTGGGGATAAGAGTCTCATGGACTTTCCTGCCTGGTCTGGCTTTGAACGCTGATCCTCATATCTCAAGCTCCTGAGTAGCTAGGATTACAGGCGTGAACCACTGGTGCCCAGCAAGCCTCTGTCTCTTAAGGAAAAAAAAACAAAAACATGTTGATATTATCAAAGCCAACTATAGGTAAGTAGTTGAGATAAAAGTCAAAGGTACACGTAGTTTTATGTTCTCATCATGTATCTATTTTAAAAGTAATTGGAGCTGTGGATGTAGCCCAGTGGTAGAGCCTTTACCTACTATGTATAAGGGCCTGGGTTTGATTCTCTGGCACTTCTCCCCATCCTCCCACCCCCAAAAAGTAATTTGAATATGAAAGTAAATTGAAAAGACAAAGGATTTTCCAAGCATCTTTACAGTGTGCCAGATTGTATCCATAACTCTGTTAGAAGCTAAGTGTAAAGTATGCAAGATTTTGTAATTAACAGCATTTCAGAAATTCTAACTACAAATTACAGGATTGTAGTATACTGTTGAAAAGTGGAAAATGAAATTCTTTTTTATGATAATTTTTAAAACATTTTTATTAAATAGTTGTACAAAGAGGTTATAATTCCATAAATTAGATTATGAGTACAATGTATCTTGATCAGGGTCACCAATTCTATCATTCTCCCTCATTTTTTCCCTTTCCATCCCTACCTTCCATTTACATAGTTCAATTTTTATGTAAGGTATATTGAATATAATGACTTCGGGGAAGTAAAATTTTTATCACTTACCTTGAAGAACATGTTATATGGATGTTTCTGCATTTAAATTCAATTATGTTGTTACAGGGTTCTTTTTTTTTTTTTTGTCAGTTGTGGGACTTGAACTCTGGGCCTGGGCGCTGTCCCTCAGCTCTTCAGCTCAAGGCGAGCGCTCTACCACTTGAGCTACACCACGTCCAGTTTTCTGGTGGTTTATTGGAGATAGGAGTCTCATGGTCTCTCCTGCCCGGGCTGGCTTTGAACCACGACCCTCAGATCTCAGCCTCCTGAGTAGCTAGGATTACAGGCGTGAGCCACCAGCCCCAGCATGTTACAGGGTTCTTATTCATAGTTATTGTTTAGATGTTTATACAAGTAACAAATAGGAGAATTTTCTCTTTGTATATGTGTTTGTGTGTGTTTATACATACATGTAGTTTGCTTTTGCTTTGTTTCTTCATTGGTTTTGTTTTGCTTTTTTGTTTTGTTTTACAGGAGAATTGAACCCAGGGCCTAGATGCCTGGACATTTTTGCATTGGCTAGCTCCCAACCACTTTGAGCCACAGCACCACTTCCAGTTTTCTGGTGGTTAATTGGAGATTAGTCTCAAAGACTTCCCTTCCCAGTCGCTTTGAATCGCTTTGAATCATGATCCTCGGATCTTCGCCTCCAGAGTAGATAGGATTATAGGCTAGAGCCACCAACAGAACTTGAAAAGCTCATTCCAGTTTGGGACCACTATGTACCCTAGGCTAGCCTTGAATTGGACATGTTTGTGTCTGCTTCACAAATGCTAGGGTTATGGAAATATGTTACTACATATTGCTTTAAAAAAAATAATATGTGTGGGGCTGGGAAGGTGGCTTAGTGGTAGAGCCCTTGCCTTGCATGCCTGAGGCCCTGAGTTCAATTCCTCAGCACCACATAAGCAAAAAGAAAAAAGCTGGAAGTGGCGCTGTGGCTCAAGTGGTAGAGCACTAGCCTTGAGCTGAAGAGCTGAGGGACAGTGCCCAAGCTCAGAGTTCAGGCCCTACGACCGGACCCCCCCAAAAAAAATAATAATATGTGTGGCTGGGCGCCGGTGGCTCACACCTGTAATCCTAGCTACTCAGAAGGCTGAGATCTGAGCCAGATGATCACGGTTCAAAGCCAGCCTGGGCAGGAAAGTCTGTGAGACTCTTATCTCCAATAAACCACTAGAAAACCGGAAGTGGCGCTGTGGCTCAAGTGGTAGAGCGCTTAGGTTGAGCTGAGGAGTACAAGGACAGCACCCAAGCCCAGAGTTCAAGCCCCATGACCTACAAAAAAAATACGTGTTTGATTTTAAAAGATCAAAAAAATAGTTCAGTTGAAATGCTTGTTATATTGCTATGGGCTTTATGTTGTTTATTATAATGTCTTTAGTTTTGTAAATTATTCATCTTTTATGAATAACATCATTCTTTGTTTTAATTAGAAAGTATTACACTTAAACACTTTAGGTTAGCAACCATACTGATTTTAAAAAGCAAGTGTACCAGGCACCAGTGGCTTCACGCCTATATTCCTAGCTCCTCAGGAGGCTGAGATCTAAGGATTATTGTTGAAAGCCAGCCCTTTATCCCTTTATCTCTATTAACCACCAGAAAACCATAAGTGGCACTGTGGATTGAAGTAGTAGAGTGCTCTACTTGAACAAAAGAGCTCAGGGACAGTGCGCAGGCCCTGAGTTCAAGCCCCACAACCAACAAAAAACAAACCTGTATTTTATACTCTTTGCTATGCTTAAAATATTGTTGGCCACTTTAAAGTATTAACCTTCATCATCACCTTGCATAGATTGAATTCTGTAGTGGATGAAACTGCAACATGCAAATAACTTTCTCAAGATGACATCACTAATAAACAGCAAGTCCAGGATTCCCACAAAGCCTCTGCTTTTATCTACTGTGCTATATTGCCACCATGGTCACTTTAATTGTAGCTTTGAGCCCTGTTTTGTACAACCTATTTCATCTAAGTCTTGGCCTTTGAGTGGCTAGAACTATAGTCAACGATATGAAATTATTATTGAAAGAACTATACTTTACCTAGACACTTAAAATGTATAATTCAGACATTTTATGAATTTAGAAAGTTGATTTCAATATATATTAAGGAGTTTCATGATTACCAATGTTGTCCTTTCCATTTACTTTTGTGGGTGCCATTTGTTAGGGAATTGTAGGACATGTGTTTTTTTTATTTCTTTTATTGTATGCTTCACACTTGCTATTTGGTTAGAGAAACAGCTTAGATAAGCATTGGCAGTATCTTCTTTTAAAGGGAAGAAATTTTAAATAGCTAGAAAAGAATAGACTGAAGATTTGCAACACTTAGAGAAATGATTCTTTTAGGAAATAAAATGTGTCCTGGTTTTGTTGCTTCATATTGTTAGTATGAAAGGTTGGAATTATAGCCTGGCACCAGGGGCGCATTCTTGTAATCCCAGCAGCGGCTTAGGAAGCTGAGATCTGAGGATAATGGTTTAAAGCCAGCTCATGAAGGAAACTTCATGAGAACTCTTAACTCCAATTAACTACCAAATAAGGCTAGAAGTGGAACTGGATCAAGTGGTAGAGTGTTAGCCTTGAAACAAAAAAAGCTCAGGAACAATGCCTGGGCAATGAGGAAAAGAAGCTGCAGGACAAGAAGGGAAGGAAGGAGAGAAGGAAAAAAGGGAGGGAGAGAGGGAAGGAGAGAGAAAAGAAAAAGAAGGAAATGTAAAGATGAGAGGGACATTGGAAAGCAAGTGGGCCCAAAAGAGAAGTAACAGGGAGAGAGCAAACAGGAATTTAGAAACATCTAGAAACACAGTGGAAAAGAGGCCTAATGCCAAGATTCATGCTGGGCTTTGTGGCCTCAAAAAAAAAAAATGTTTTCAATTGTTGCCTTAACAATGGCCATTGGATTCTTTGTCCTTTTGTTTGTTTTTTACATTTTCATGGATCACCTTCCCCTGCTTACAGGAAGAGCCAAAAAGTTACTCCTTTTTTTTTTTTTGCCAGTCCTGGGGCCTGAACTCTGGGACTGGGTGCTTTCCCTCAGCTCTTCAGCTCAAGGATAGCGCTTTACCACTTGAGCCACAGCGCCACTTCCAGCTTTTTCTGCTTATGTGGTGCTGAGTAATCGATGCATGCAAGGCGTGCACTCTACCACTGAGCCACCTTCCCAGCTTTTTGTCCCATTCCTTAAGCTAGAACTTAGAACCTGTCCCTGAGCTCTTTTGCTCAAGGCTAAAGGATATTAGACTTTGTAATTGTAAAAGAATTTATAGTTGAAAGGCAAGTGCATTTTATGTTTTAATCCCAGAATTTCCTAGTTCAAAAAAACAACTTGATAGATAACTTATTTGTTCCAAAATAGATTGTATATTTTTAGGTGCTCTTTGGGATGGGGGTCTCTGGATTCTGTGTCTAGGTACTTATAAATCATCTGAGTAGCACCCATTGCCTTTAGAGATACTACAGTGTGATGATCTGAAAAGCACATGGCCCTGAGTTCATTCCCAATACCCAATAAATTAATTCATGAAGTTATGAAGCTCAATTGAATTTTGTTGTACCCTTATTGGGAATATAGAAAAGAAAGAAAGCCATAGGACTGCTAATTCAGTCTTGGGAAGATTTGCATGTGTCTGCAAAAGCGAAAATGACTTGACTTTTATGTATGACACATCTCTACTAGTCCATCTTTAGCTGACTGAATGTTGTATGATAGTCCTTCTCCAAAGCAGGAGTAGAATGTTATGGTTTTACCATATATTTCATAAATCATTTCAGTTTGAACCAGCACATAGATTACAGCATTTTTTTTTGGTCAGTAACTTTATTCTTTTTGCTTTTTTTATTTATTTTTGTCAGTGTGGGGCTTGAACTTGGGGGCCTGGGTGCCACTCTGGGTGACAGCATCACTTCTGATTTTCTGGTTGTTAATTGGCAATAAGTCACTTGGGCTTTCCTACCTGGGCTGGCTTTGAACTGTAATCCTCAGTTCTCAGTCTCCTGAGTAGATAGGATTAGGAAGTGGCGCTGTAGCTCAAGTGGTAGAGCGCTCACCTTGAGTTGAACAGCTGAGGGACAACGCCCAAGCCCAGAGTTCAAGCCCCACGACCGACAAAAAAAAAAAACAACTGTATAGAGCACTGAGTAGATAGGATTAGTCATGAACCATTAACGTCCAGCTTTTTTCCTCTTGCTGTTTAAAAAATAATTTTTGTTTCATATTTAAAGGCCTGAAACTTGTCTTTAATTCCATCTTTTTTTATACAGAGGGGCTACCATTCAGCTTGTCAGTTAGAAGTACACTGCGTCTGCATATCACCCCTTTTCATCATTCTCCCCTTTCCCTTCCAAGTCCATCCTTCCTTCAAAGGATATGTATTGAATATTATGAATATCAATACATAGGATATGTATTGAGTATTATTGAATATTATGATATTATTAAATCAATTTAATTTTTAAAAATATTAAGGTGGAGGGGCTGGGAAGATAGCTCAGTGGTAGAGTGCTTGCCTTGCATGCATGAGGCCCTGGCTTCAATTCCTCAGCACTACGTAAGCAGAAAAAGCCAAAAGTGGTGCTGTTGCTCAAGTGGTAGAGCGCTATCCTTGAGCTGAAGAGCTGAGGGACAGCGCCTAGGCCCAGAGTTCAGGCCTCATGACCGACCAAAAAAAAAAAATTGTGTGTGTGTGTTAAGATGGAAAATGTTTATATTTATAAACTTTTACCATACATGTAATGAAAAACTAAGATGAATTAAAGTGAAAACATTCCATACCCATAAAACTTTATGACAGTTGTTAGAAATTAATATGTTAGAGTAAATTTAAGCTTCAGAATAAAAAAAACGTAAGGATCAGCACAAACAAGTCATGAAACTAGAGATGTAATTAAAAGTTGGTTTTCGAAAGAAGTATTGGTAGTTTTTCTTATGGAATGTTTATGTGTATCTACAGCTCAGCCAGCTGGAGTACCAGAGATCTTAAAGAAAAGCTTGCATAGCTGTTCAGTGAAAGGAGAGGAAGAAGTGTTTTTAATTGGCAAGAACTTTCTAAAAGGAACCAAAGTTATTTTCCAAGAAAATGTTTCTGGTAAGTAGGCATATTATTCTACAGAGATGTCCCTATGTTTCACTTGTTATATAGTCATAGCTACAGAGTTAAAAAAAAAAAAGAGGTTCAAAAATTCAGTAACTGTTTTTATTTCAATCAGATGAAAACTCTTGGAAATCAGAAGCTGAAATCGACATGGAATTATTTCATCAGGTATAATTTAAGCCTTTTAAATTTGGTTATTTTCTGATAAGTTTAGTTTTATTCTGAAAATTTCCCAAATCAGTAGATTCTATTTCATCAATATATGGGATTGATATAACTCCATTAAACTTTCTTTTCTGAGTTTCTTTAACTTACTCTTCTGATGCCACACATGACAAGTTTTCTATTTTCGGAGGTTAAGGCGATCAGCAAAGGCTTTCATTGGTAATAAATGAAATTGTTTTTATATTTTTTTCTTGAGGATTTGGATATCCTTAATCTACTAAGTAGTTAAATCAAAGGAAAAATAATATTTATAGAGTACTTACTTGTGGGTCACATGCTTTATGTTTGCTAAAATTACTTACATTTAGAGGTATCTTCCTTCATATTAAAGAATCTGATTGAGTTAGCTATGGTGGCCCATACCTATAATTCCACACTTGGAGGCAAAGGCAGTAGAACATCAAGTTTGGGCCCAGCCTGGGCTTCATGGTAAGACCCTGTTGAAAATAAATTTGTGGTAGTGGTGGTATGTGTGACTAGCTCTATATATTTATAGGATCTTCATATGTGTGTTATTTTCAAAATAAAAAGAAGAAACAGCCATTTAAAAAAAAGAATAATGATTAAAGAATTAGTATGTAAAGAAAATAAGACCAGACCCATAGAAATTGAGACTAACATAAGAAAATGCCAAGTTTATGAGCAAGTTAGAAGGCATATGCAGGAGTAGTATATAAAAGTACATATGGCAGTGGGGGTAGGAGGAACAAACTTAGCATAGTGAGCTGGTGGCTCACGCCTATAATCCTAGCTACTCAGGAAGCTGAGATCTGAAGATCAGGGTTTGTAGGCAGCCCAAGCAGAAAAGTTCCTGTGAGACTCTTATCTCCAATTAAACACTCAAAAACTGGAAGTGGAGCTGTGGCTCAAAAATGGTAAAGTATGGGTTGGGAATGTGGCTTAGCAGTAGAGTGCTTGCCTTGTATGCATGAAGCCCTGGGCTCAGTTCCTCAGTACCACATAGAACAAGCCAGAAGTGGTGCTGTGGCTCAGCTCAAGTGATAGTCTTGAGCAAAAGAAGCTCAGGGACATACCCGGGCCTTGAGTTCAAGGACTGTCACAAAAAAAAAGAAAAAGTGGTAGAGCACTAGCCTTGAGCAAAATACCTTAGGGACAACTCCCAAGTCCTATGTTAAAACTCCACAAGTGACCCCTACCCACCCCCCCCCAAAAAAAGGAATCTCATGGACTTTGTTGTCTAGGCTGGCTTTGAACTGTGATCTTCAGATCTCAGCCTCCTGAGTAACTAGGTTATATAGAGCCACTAGTGTCTGACCAAATTTTACTTTAAATTCAGATCAGTTATAGAGTTTCTAATTCTGTTGAAGTAGTATGGAGCATTAATATTAAAATAAGTTTCTTTGGCTTTTAAAAGATTTCAAGTTAGGTTTCCTTAAGTGCACTGTCTGAAGTAAGTAGAATAGTATATCAATAAAAAAGACATATCTGAATTTTAAATGCTAATCCCTTGGCCACCTGTATGTCAGATCATTGGTTAAAAATAAGAGAGAGAGAAAGAGAAAGAGACATAAAATATAATCCTTGCTTCCTAGTATTCTTTGCATTCCTCACATTTACTAGAGAAGAAGAGAAAAAGTCAAATGTACTTGACTTTATCTTCAGAGAAATGTAGTTTTCTTGAATAAGTGTTGTGAAATATTTATGAGCTCCACCCCATTTTTTAAAATACAGATTCATTGACCACTAAAATTTTTGATTTCCTGGAGTTTGAAAAAACTGAACTCATTGACTTTAAGTGAGAATTAACGTGGCTTAGAAGTAGTAAGATAAACTGTGATCTACTGTCACATCGAGCTGTACAGAACAGATGGCAACTTCTTTGCTCTTAGTGGCATATTTTTTCCTCATAAATTAACTATTATTTAGGCACATTCTCATTATGTAGCCCAGGATTGCCTCAAACTCACTTATTCTTTCTACAAACTCATTTATTCTATTCTCTGGTACTGGAAAAAAGTTTTCCCTTTCATCCAACAAATATGTTTAAGTATATTTGTATATGGTATATATTAACAGAGGAAACAGTGAAAACTAAAACAGCGTAGTTCTTCATGGTGCTTACATTCTTGTGGTTGGAGAGAGTATCTCCCCCTCTTGAAAAAGTAAAAAGTAAATCAGTAAGTTCAAGAGATAAGTTTCATTGCAGAAATAAATACTTACATAATCATGTTAAGAGAGATACTACTTTAAATACAATGGAAGGGAGGTGATAGTAGCTCATGCCTATAATGCTAACTACTCAGGAAGCTGAGATCCAGAAGATCATGGATCTAGACCAGTCTGAGCAAAAATGTCTGAGAGATTCCAACTCCAGTTAACCAGTAAAAGTCTGCTGGAGGTGTTGCCAGGCCAACCATGTGTCAAGCCAGGAGTTTAAACCCCAATACTGGTGGGGGAAAAAAAAACAGGATAATCCAGGCAAGCTTCTCTAAGGAGATGACATTGGTATGTAAGAATGGGTAAGGAATTTAACATTTTACAAGAAGGAAGAATATTGTAATTGTAGACAACATGAGTTTACTTATTAAAGGAATGGGTTGAAATGGTCAGTGTGCTGGATTGTAGTAAGCTGGAGGAGTCAATGGAAATAAGATGACATTGTCAAGGTACAGGGTGTTAAACATTTTAATTTTTACTTTAAAAGAAATCATGGCAGGGGGTGGGGGAGGATGGGAAGGGATGGGAAGGGGAAACAAAGGAAGAGGCTACAATGCTTGATAAGAAATGTACTCATTATCTTGCCCATGTAATTGTAACCCCTCTGTACAGTATTTTCACAATAAAAAAAATTTTTAAGAAAAAAATCATAGGAGGGGCTGGGAAGGTGGCTCAGTGGTAGAGCGCTTGCCTTGCATGCTTGAGGCCCTGGGTTCGATTCCTCAGCACCATATAAGCAAAAAGAAAAAAAAGCTGGAAGTGGCGCTGTGGCTCAAGTGGTAGAGCGCTAACCTTGAGCTGAAGAGCTGAGGGACAGCGCCCAGTCCCAGAGTTCAGGCCCCACGACTGGACCACCCCCCCACAAAAAAATCATAGGATTAGGTTGGGTGCCGGTGACTCACACCTATAATCCTAGCTACTCAGGAGGCTAAGATCTGAGGATCTCCATTCAATGCCAGCCCAGGCAAGAAAGTCCATGAAACTCTTATCTCCAATCAACCACCAGAAAACCAGAAGTGGTGCTATGGGTCAAGTGGTAGAGTGCTTGCCTTGAGCTGAAGAGCCCAGGGACAGCACCCAGGCCTGGAGTTCAAGCCCCACATCCAAAAAAAAAAAAAGACCTGGTAGAGCTCACTCTGCCCTACTGCTGCCAGAGCCATCTGGTCCCCAAAATCAAGTTCAAAGCCAGCCCAGGGAGGAAAGTCCATGAAACTCTTATCTCTAATTAACCACTAGAAAACTGGAAGTGGCTTTGTGGCTCAAGTGGTAGAGGGCTAGCCTTGAGCCTTGAGCTGAGGGACAGAGCCACAGGCCCAGAGTTCAAGCCCCATGACCAACAACAACAACAAAAAAAGAAATCAGAAGACTAAAGACCTGGAACCTGTCCACCTGAGCTTGGTGTATGACTACAATCCCAGTACTCTGGCTACATAGTGAGACTTGTTTCAAAAAGAATCAAAAGATAGCTGAGTGCTGGTGGCTCATGCCTATAATCCTTAGCTACTCAGGAGGCTGAGATCTGAGGATCAAGGTTCAAAGCCAGCCTGGGCAGAAAAGTCCGTGAGACTCTTATCTCAAATTAACCACCAGAAAACTGGAAGTGCTTCTGTGGCTTAAGTGGTAGAGTGCTAGCCTTGAGCTGAAGAGCTGAGGGACAGCACGTAGGCTCAAGAGTTCTAGCCCCATAACCAACAACAACAAAAAGAGTCAAAAGATATTGGAGGTGTGGTTCAGTTGGTAGAGCACTAGCCAGTGAGTTAAAGCATGAAGTACAGAGATTGACTCCTCGTCTCAGACATAAACACACCCCCAAAAATAATTTAAAAAAATAAAAATACATTCTTTTTGTTCTAATCAGAGTTTTTAAAAATTTACAACCAACAGGAACTACATGTTACTCTTTAAACTTAAATACCACTTATTTTCTGACTTTTGTCCTTTTTTATTTCTTAGAATCATCTTATTGTGAAAGTTCCCCCATATCATGACCAACATATAACTTTACCTGTATCTGTGGGAATATATGTGGTGACCAACGCTGGAAGATCTCATGATGTTCAGCCATTCACTTACACTCCAGACCCAGGTATGTCAAAATGAGAAATTTCTCAACTAATGTGAATAATTAATTTCTACATTTTATTTTCAATTTGAAGATTAGCCAGCCGAAGCCAAAAAGTTGCTCACTAAGTAAGATAAATTGATATTAATTTGTTTTGTGGGGGTATTACTTCCTAAAAGATAATATCATTTTGGCTCTTACTTTAATGGAATCATTTTCTCTCATACTTTAATGATACAAGAGAGTATAGGGCACAATCTTTATCTGCACTGCACAATCTTTATCTGCACTGCCAGCCTCACCCCTTTAATTGTACTTTTATTTTCCTAATAAACCAGCCTTATTTGGAAGGGGGGGTATGGAGAGAGGGAAAGGAAAAGAAGAGGAAAGCTCTTGAGATCAAACTCTTCAGAGCTATCTTACAAGTTACTTCTCAGTAAAAATTATCATTCATCTGGGTATGATGGCTCAGGCCTATAATTTTAACTACGTGGGAGGCAGAAATAAGGGTACAGAAGCTCAAGGCCAGCCTGGCAAAAAATTTCAAGACTCCATTTAACCAATGGCAGAGTGCAGTGGCGAGGACTTATCATCCCAAATATAAGGGAACCACAGTGGCTGGGCATAATGGCATGTGCCTTAAAGGCATAACTTGAGACCCTGCTGTAAAATTTACCAGTGCAAACAGATACTGGCCAAGTTGCTTAAGCAAGCATTAGGCCCTGAGTTCAAACTCCAGTACCTCAAAAAAATAATGACTCTTCATTGAGTTCCTTTTTTTTCCAGTATTGGGGCTTGACAAACTCAGGGTCTGGGCACTGTCTCTGAGCTTCTTTAGCTCAAGGCTAGTTAGTCCTCTACCACTTGAGCCACAGTGCCACTTCTGGCTTTTTCTGTTTATGTGTTACTGAGGAATCGAATAGGGCTTTGTGCATACTAGGCATGCACTAAACCACATTCCTAGCCCTCGTTGAGTTCTTTTATGTGCTAAAAATTGAAAGTGTCACTTGAGAAATCGTTAGATTTTGGGCTGGGAAGGTGGCTCAGTAGTAGAGTGCTTGCCTTGCATGCCTAAGGCCCTGGGTTCAATTCCTCAGCACCACATAAGAAAAAAGAAAAAAGCCAGGAGTGGCGCTGTGGCTCAAGTGGTAGAGCACTAGCCTTGAACTGAAGAGCTGAGGGACAGCGCCCAGGCCCCATGACTGGACCAAAAAAAAAAAAAGAGAGAAATTGTTAGATTTAGCTTTTTTTTTTTTTGTCAGTTGTAGAACTTGACACGCCCTGAGTTTCACTCAAAGCTATCACTCTACTATTTTGAGTCACAGTGCCACTTCTGGTTTTCTGGTGATTAATTGGAGATAAGAGTCTCACTGACTTTCCTGGCTTTGGACTTAGATCTTTAGATCTCAGCCTCCTGAGTAATTAGTATTACAGGCGTGAACCACCAGCACCTGGCTTAGCTTGATGTTTTTGTGTGTGTGTGTGTGTGTGTGGATGATTATTGAACCCAGGGACTCATGAATGTAAGCAGGTATTCTACCACTGAACTACAGCCCTGGCCCTGGGGGTGCATTTTGAGAGGAGTAGGAGATAAATTTGGTGTGGTAATTGAAAGTATGAAAGTGTCAAAGACTGCTAATGAATATTTTAAATAAAATTTTAACATTTAGGTAAAATAAAAGCTTTAGAAATAAAATTATCAGGAACAATTGATGTGTTAAAAGTTTAGAATATATCTGGTTAAAGAGTGACTTACAGCTGGGTGCTGGTGGCAACACCTTGAACTGAAGAGCTCAGGGACAGTGCCCAGGCCCAGCGGTCAAGCCCCACAACTGACAAAAAAAAAAAAAAAGAGTGACTTACAAATTATTGCCTGCATTCATTTAGTTGCCTGAAGAGGACAAAAGGTAGGAGAGTGTTTTAGAAATGGAAACTCTTTGCATATCACATTGGTCTAGGCTTGGTTTCTGTTACATTTATTCAAGAGGCTAAGGTAGGAGGATCACTTGAGCCCAAGAATTTCAGGCCAACCTGGGCCCTGCCTCAAAAATGTAAAATGAAAGGGAAAAACAGGCTGGTGGCACATATCTGTAATCCTAACAGTTAAGAGGCAAAGGCAGAAGGATTGTGATTTCAGGGCCAACCTGGGCCATTCAGACAAAAAAAAAAGGGAAACAGATCAGGCACCAACTTCTCATGCATGTAATCTTATCTTTTCAAGAGGCTGAAACCTGAAGGGAGAAAAGAATACAAAACTTCCTCTCTAATTAACCAGCAAAAGTTAGTCTGGAAGCATGTCTCAAGCAAACAAAGCCAGTGCAAGTCCCTGAATTCAAGATCTAAGAAAAAAAAGAGAAACAGTAACTAAAGCAGAGTTACACCTAGTCTTAACAATTACTTTTTTTTTTCCATTTTGTTTGTTCCTTTTTTTAGTCATAATTGAAATTTGCAACATTGATTATTTTTCACTAGTGTGCTACAAAGATGCAAGACAGTTTATAGCATGAATGAAATTCCCTTGTTATTTGTCACAGAATAAAAGGTCACAAGTAAAAACTTTTACCAAAAAGGCAAAGTTTAAAATTTAGAATTATTCTGGCTTCAAAAAACATAGGAGAGGCCAGGCGCCGGGTGGCTCACTCCTGTAATCCTAGCTACTCAGGAGGCTGAAATCTGAGGATCGCGGTTCAAAGCCAGCCCGGGCAGGAGAGAACGTGAGACTCCTATCTCCAATAAACCACCAGAAAACCAGAAGTGGCTCTATAGCTCAAGTGGTAGAGCGCTCGCCTTGAGCTGAAGAGCTGAGGGACAGCTCCCAGGCCCAGAGTTCAAGCCCCACGGCTGACCAAAAAAAAAAAAGAACATAGGAGAGGGGCTGGGAAGGACTCAGTGGTAGAGTGCTTGCCCTGCATGTATTTTGAGGCCCTGGGTTTGATTCCTCAACCCAGGCTGAGTTCAGGCCCTACAACTGCCCCCCCCCAAAAAAAAAATAGGAGAAAGAATACTAGTTTATACTCAAAGACCAAGTATTATTTGTTTTTACTTTTTTAATTTCTGAGTTAACATACATTTGTAATATGAAATGGGTCTCACTGGAAGTGAAGCTGTGGCTCAAATTGATAGAAAACTAGCTTTGATCGAAAGAGCTCAGGGATAGTGACCAGGCCCTGAGTTCAAGCCCCAGGACTAACCAAAAAAAAAGTTTCATTGTATAAAGCACTATTGACTATTGACTCATTCTTGTAATCCTAGCTACTCAGAAGACCTGGGCTTTCAATTTAAAGCCAGCCTGGGCAAAAAAGTCCACAAGTCCCATCTCAAGTTAATTAGCAAAATGTCAGACTGGAGATGTAGCTCAAGTGGTAGAACACAAGGCTCTCACTGGTACTAAAAAAGGAGGGAAGGGGCTGGGAAAGTGGCTCAGTGGTAGAGCACTTGCCTTGCATGCATGAGGTCCTGGGTTCGATTCCTCAGCACCACATAAGCAGAAAAAGAAAAAAGCCGGAAATGGCACTGTCGCTCAAGTGGTAGAGCTTTAGCCTTGAGCTGAAGAACTGAGGGACAGCGCCCAGGCCCAGAGTTGAGGCCCCACGACCAAAAAAAAGGAGGGGAAAATGGATTTCATTGTAATATTTCCATACGTTCAGTCCATCAAAAATCAATATTCAAGGTTCCTGTGTACTTAGAACATGGTCCAAAGGTTGGATTGGGGAAAGGACTCAGTGAGCATATCCTGGCTTCACACAGCGCCAATTGTAATGTTCCTTCTGGAGCTGTACAGCACTAGATTATGCATTTTATGTGTGTGCTCTGTGTACTTAGGCCATTTGCTTAAATGTTAAAGTATCTTTAATTTTGTACTTGAGTCTGAGACACAGAAAGCAAGTTAGACATTATTTTGGCACTACATTGGTGATTCTTATAGGAATGGTATGTTCATACCAGTTTTTGCTGCTATAAACAAATTAGTAATAATTAAAAAGTAGAAATTATAATTTTTTCCAGGTATTAGTTTCTATTCTTAAATCTTTTGATTTTTGCAATTACTCCCAGCACTCAGAAGTATATGACACTGGAGTAAAGAGTTTAAGGCTAGCCTGGACAACATAGCAAGCCCTTGTCTCAAAAAATCATCAACTTAATTAATCAAAATGCATTGGAAAATCAGTGTGTAACATTTGGACCAGACTTAGTTTATTTGCAGTTTATTTAACTTCATCATTTAGAAATGATCTCTTCTTTTTTGTGTGTGGGGGTGGGGAAATGGGGAGGGTGTCGGTTGTGGGGCTTAAACTCAGGACCTGGTGCTGTGCCTGAGCTCTTTTGCTCAAGGTTAGCACTCTACCACTTTTAGCCACAGTGCTGCTTCCAGTTTTCTCAAGGTTAATGGGAGATAAGAGTCTCATGTACTTTCCTGCCTAGGCTGGCTTCAAACTATGAGACTTGGCCTCCTGAGTAGCTAGGATTTCAGGCATGAGCCACTGGCAGCTGGCTTAGAAATTATCTCTCCTACTGGGCTTATTAAATTCAATGTTGTCATAGAAGATTTAATTGATGTGACTAGATCCCATCAGCTGTCAGGGAATGCTAGTAAAAGTTTTATTTTTTTTTATTTTCCTAAATATTACCAAATATTCATACTATTACACATTTAGTATGTTCATCACAGTTGTTTTGATTTAACTTAAACATTTACTAATATTTTCAAATTAGCATTTTTAGTATATCTAAGTAAATGAAAATTTTCTTGCTAGTATTCTAATATTAACTGATTTTATATCAGTCTTCTACTGAGCTGATACTGTCAACATGTATAGGTCACAAGGAGGATTTTGTTTTGGTAAGTGATCATACGCTTTGTCACTTGGAGATTAGTGAGTTTTGTAACTACTTGTTACAAAAAAATAATCTCAGCATAGAATTTCTGCCAAACAAATAAGTTAATGATGCTCTATGATAAAATATTCCAATTACAGAATTTTAAGGTTCACATTTCTTAGGATGAATAAATTTAAATAAATACATGAACTTTATTTTTTTAAATAGCAGCAGCTGGTGCTTTGAATATAAAAGTGAAGAAGGAAATATCTAGTCCAGCAAGACCTTGTTCTTTTGAAGAGGCCATGAAAGGTACCAACTTGATTTTTCTCAAAATTACAATTAGGTGATCCCATTTATTTTCTCTAGGAAACCTTAGTGTTTTGTTATTTTATGTATTTGTAACTCATAGCAGGGTATCTTCCATATTGTAAAATAAGTATTTGTTTAAATTTAGTGAATGCTCCCAGATATCAGTGGCTCATCATGCTTGTATCCTAGCTACTCAGGAAATTAGGATCTGAGGGCTGTAGTTTTAATTCAGCCCAGGCAGAAAAGTCCAAGAAATTCTTATTGCTACTTAACCAGAAAAAAAGCTGGACCTTAATTAAGTGTGGCTCAAGTGGTAGAGTGCAAGCTGTCAGTAAAAAAAAAAAAAAAAAGCCAAGTTTGGGGCTTGGGAAGGTGGCTCAGTGTTAGAGTGCTTGGCTTGCATGCATGAGGCCCTGGCTTCAGTTCCTCAGCACCACATAAGCAGAAAAAGCCAGAAGTGGCATTGTGGCTCAAGGAGTAGAGCACTAGTCTTGAGCTGAAGAGCTGAGGGACAGCGCCCAAGCCCAGAGTTCAGGCCCCACAACTGACAAAAAATGCCACGTGAGTGTGTAAAGCTCTGAATTCAACCTCTAGTACTGGAACCAATTTAAGTTTTTTTTACTGAATGCTTACACTTGTTTTTATTTATTTTTTTTGGGGGGGGGGTCTGGTCGTGGGGCCTGAACTCTGGGCCTGGGCACTGTCCCTCAGCTCTTCAGCCCAAGGCTAGCGCTCTACCACTTGAGCCACAGCGCCACTTCTGACTTTTTGCTTATGTGGTGCTGAGGAATCAAATCCAGGGCCTCAGGCATGCAAGGCAAGTGCTCTACCACTGAGCCATCTTCCCAACCCTTACACTTGTTTTTCAACTTGATATGTTCCCTCATTCAGTACAATAATTGAAGGCTAAGGCAGGATGATTACAAGTTCAAGGACATCCTGAGTTGTATCAAAACACCAAAACAAAAGATACATTGGTCTACAGGAGTTTTTGGTTTTTTATTTCCCAACATTAAAACTCTTAAAGGTAAAAAGCTAGACATAGAGCATACATTTAATCCCTGCAATCAAGAGGTTGAGACAATAGCTTTGAGAGTTTGAGGACAGGACAGGATACACGTTGAGATGCTGTCTCAAAAAAAAAAAAAAAAAGTAAGACAGGGAAGGGAGGAAGGGAAAAAAAGGAGAAAGAGAGGAAAAAGGAAAGAATGAACATAAACTTGTTTCCTGTATATTTTAATCTGGTAGGGCAGATGAACAGATTTCTACTTTGATTATAGCTTTGATTTACAATAATGAAGCATTTATGCCTTTATTGTGAAAGCACAGATTATTTAAGGGAATGGTTTTTAAATCCTGCCCTTAAATTTTTCTAAATTCTAAATTACATTTTCATAAATAATAAATCATTTTCTAAATTATATTTTCATGAATTCCTATTGATTAAGTCAAATTAATTTTAATTTTTATTTAGTAATTAATAATTAACTTTTAAATGCTTTCAAAAGGCACAGTACACTTAATGAGTTTTATTAAATACAATGACACCTTTTTTGTCTGTAGTAAATTTCAACATTCACATATTGAATGGTTCAGTATAGCTTACCATGCTAATTTTTGCCATGAACATTTTTCCAACATACTTTAAAGAGGAATTGTGAAGTAGTAAATTAACTACTAAGATTATCAATTTTTAATAAGTTACCAAATTTAACTGATGAAAAATTCACAGATCTATAGATAACTAACTAACATTGGTCAAGCATATATTAAGTGGTAGTCAGTATGCTAAGTTTTTCACAGGCATTATCTTGTTTGATCTTCCAAACTACTTATATTGATAATACAGTGTTTCACATTTATAGCTGAGAAAAACATTCAGAGAGGTTAGATACTCTGCCCAAGTTCACATAGTTAGGATTTTTAAAATACTGTTGGTTGAGTGGATACTAGTGGCTGTTGCTTGTAACCCCTTGGGTGCTGTAATCCAGAGAATCAAAGTTTGAAGCCAGCCTGGGTAGAAAAGTCCACTAGACTCCCATTTTCAAAATAGCCGAGATCCTGGCTTCAGTGGTAAAAGTAGCAGGCAAACAAGCACATGGCTCTAAGTACAAACCCCAGTACTGCAAAAAAAAAAAAAAAAAGCAAGAAAAGAAAAGAAAGAACTAACTGAGCATCAGTATAAACATATCAGAGAAAAAAAATTCAGATGTTTATAAAACTAATATCTTAGTACTAATAAACAGACCATAATAATATGGCCTAAGTTTTGCCAACTTTTAGTTATCCTGTTCTCCAGAATAGGATATTGCTTTCATAGAATTCCAGACTTTGTAAAAACATTTAGTACTTCAATCAAAATCTTACCAGCCAAAGAAAAAGACATGGCTATTACTCTTTTTTACATGTGCTGGTTCTGGGACTTGAACTTAGGGGCCTGGGCACTTGTCCCTAAGCTTTTTTTTTTTTTTTTTTTGTCAGTTGTGGGGCTTGAACTCTGGGCCTAAGCACTGTCCCTCCTCAGCTCAAGGCTAGCGCTCTACCACTTGAGCTACAGAGCACTTTCTAAGCTCTTCTTTCTTTCTTTCTTTCTTTCTTTCTTTCTTTCTTTCTTTCTTTCTCTCTCTCTCTTTCTTTTTTTTTTCTGCTCAAGGGCTAGTTATCTTACTACTTGATCCATAGCTCTACTTGCAGCTTTTTAGTGATTAATTGGAGATAAAAGTCACAGTTTCTGGCCTAAGCTGGCTTCAAACCATAATCCTTAGATCTCAGCCTCCTGAGTAGCTAGAATTTCAGGCATGAGTCATCAGCACCTGACTCAGACCCTCTTATTTTGATAATTGCTTTATCTATATATTGAAATTGATAAAATATAATTTTATGAAGCAAAATTGGATACTAAATTTTACCAGTTTAAACTTTACATTTGTTGTTTTAGTTACAACAATTAAAGCTGGGCGTGGGAGTACATGCCTATAATTCCCAACTCTTGGGAGGCTATAACAGGAGGATCATGAGTTCAAGGTTCATCTGGACTACATTAGTGAGTTTGAGGCCAGCTAGACTAGTGAGACACTACCTAAAACAAATAAAATATAAATAAATATAACAATTAGAAATCCCTGACCAATTTTAAAAAACAGGTTTCAGGACTAGGGTTTTTCTTTGACAAATAGTTTATTTTTATGATTCCTTGAAATCAGGGCTTTAGTTCTTGAGTTAAAGTGCTGTGTGGAGATTTAATTAGCTATACTTTATAATGATGAAGACTAAGAAGCATCAATGATTTTTAAATTTGTGTGATGGCAGTAATCCTTGAAGGATGCTTTTTTTAAAATTACCTTTAAGTAGTTGAATCAAGGGAGTTTCAGTTCAGTCTGTCAGTTTATGAGCATAAAGGATGGCTCTTATAAATAGCCATCCATTGCAATGCAATTTAGAACTTTATACCCCAAAATGGTTTTCTCTATAAAGAAAGCTTTACTCAATGGTATATGTATATCCATAATACCAAATAACTCAATGAAGTATACGGTACAGTATGTGTATATACTGCTGTTAATGGTTTCTTGGTGTTTCTAGAAAATTTTCTAGGATAGGTACAAGAAGATTGGAGAATAAACCAATAAATTGCACAAAAATTCTGCATGTTGGGCTGGGAAGGTGGCTCAGTGGTAGAGCGCTTGCCTTGCATGCTCGAGGCCCTGGGTTCGATTCCTCAGCACCACATAAGCAAAAAGAAAAAAGCGGAAGTGGTGCTGGGGCTCAAGTGGTAGAGCGCTAGCCTTGAGCTGAAGAGCTGAGGGACAGTGCCCAGGCCCAGAGTTCAGGCCCCACGACCGGACCCCAAAAAAAAAAATCTGCATGTTTAAGACCTAGGAATAAAATGTTTGTTCATTGTATTTTGACTTTGTAAGGAGTTGTTAATTGAGTGAGCATAAAGAACAGTTGGGAGTATATTCTTTTCTCTAACTAGTTACAAATACATGAGAAAATTTAGGAGCTTAGAGGAACCATAAAGATAATTCGGTTCAGTTGTTTTACAGGTGAATAAGCCAAGGATTAGAGACAGTGAGTGATTTGTTCATGGTTTGAGCTAAAGAAAACATTAGTGATTGCAACTTAGGTTTCCCCACAAAAATCTTGGCACTATCTTAAAAATCTTTTTTTCCTTCTGGAGACAAGGCCTTGCTGTAGCCCAGACTTACCTCAAACTCTTTGTTCTCCTACCTCAGCCTTCCAAGAGTTGGGATTATAGGCATGTGCCACTATCTACTATGTTGGGCTTTCTTAGGTCTTTTTGCGTGTGTGTGATATACTGATTTTATTTTTTTCTGAGACAGGGTCTCACTATGTATAGCCCAGGCTGGCTTTGAACTCAAGATTTTTCTGTTTCAGCCTCCTTCCCCGCTTCTCTTCCCAAGTGCTGGGATTACAGATAAAAGCCAATACCTGGCCTGTTAAAGGTTTTAATTCATATTTTAATCAAGCATTTATATTTGAGCTAAATGCTCTCTGTTGGCAACATGCTTTTATTTAAACAAACAGACAAAAAAATACATGGGGCTGGGAAGGTGGCTCAGTGGTAGAGTGCTTGCCTTGCATGCCAGAGGCCCTGGGTTCGATTCCTCAGCACCACATAAGCAAAAAGAAAAAAGCTGGAAGTGGTGTTATGGCTCAAGTGGTAGAGCACTAGCTTTGAGCTGAAGCTAAGGGACAGCGCCCAGGCCCAGAGTTCAAGCTCCACGACCGGACCCAAAACAAAAAAAAAAACTGCTATCCTAAATTTCAAATATTATTATTTTGCATGGGTGAAAAACTTTTAAAGTTTTTTGGAATAAACTATAAATACTAATGTTCTCCATTGTTCAAATAAGCATTGGGATGGTAAATGTATCTTTCTTAGCTGGGTGCTTGTGGCTCACACCTATAATTCCTAGCTACTCAGATCTGGAGGATTGAGGTTAAAGCCAGAAACATCTGTGAGCCTCCATCTCAAAAATAACCAGCAAGAAGGGCTGAGAAGTTGGCTCAGTAGTAGAGCGCTTGCCTTGCATGCCTGAGGCCCTGGGTTTGATTCCTCAGCATCACATAAGCAAAATGAAAAAAGCCGGAAGTGGCGCTGTGGCTCAAGTGGTAGAGTGCTAGTCTTGAGCTGAAGAGCTGAAGGACAGCACCCAAGCCCAGAGTTCAGGCCCTATGACCGGACCCAAAAAAAAAAAAAAAAAACAGCAAGAGAAGGCTACAGGCCTGGTTCAAGTGTTAGGATTGCAGCTGAGCAAGCAAGCCAAGTAAGCACAAAGCCCTGAGTTCAAACAAAGCCCTGAGTTCAAAACCCAGTGCTACCAAAAAAAAAAAAAGAAGAAGAAAAGATTTTCAGAATTTGTTTAAAAGAGCCTCTTTCTCCATATGTGGTATATACACTTTATTATTATTTTTTCATCCCTTACTGGCCTATAATTTCCAGTACCCATTTTAATCTTCACAGGGTCTTCAGCCTAGAACAGTGCTCAGCACATTGTAAGGCTCAATAAATACATGTTGAAATGCAGAAAAGAAAAGATGGTAGCATCTCTCATGCTACTTGATATTGTTAAAAAGACTCATTAGAGTATAATCATGAATTCTAGGTCAAAATAGTATAAGTAAACTTTTTCCTGCACTTCCCCTGCAAATAACTGCTAAGTCACTTGGAAATAATTCAACAGTCATAAAAGTACTTTGAAATATGAAAAGAAGAAATCAGTATACTTAAAAAGGGAAGGTAAATATTGATACACTTCTTTGTATCAGGCTACCGTTGTAGCATAAATATGTATACTACAATGTATATGTATGTATATACATCGATAATGACTTGTCAAATTATAGAGTTATTTTAGTGATTTTATTTCACACAACATACATTTATATTAATTTCTTTGTCTTCTTTTTTGTGTGGGTATTTATTTGTATGCAGCAATGAAAACTACTGGATGTAACTTAGATAAGGTAAATATTCTTCCTAATGCTCTGATCACTCCACTCATATCAAGCAGTATGATTAAGACTGAAGATGTTACTCCAATGGAAGTAACAGCAGAAAAAAGATCTTCCCCTATTTTTAAGGTAAGTTACATTGACTAGTGCCCCAAATTTTCACCTCAGAGACAATATTGTTAGGTTTACTTTTTCTTGTTTTTTTCACATTTACTTTGCATTACATATACTTAATGAATTTTGTTTTCAAAGTCAATGCTTTGAACTTTAGCAAGAGTGCTTGCAAAGCAACTTTCTGTATCTATTTGAAAAATGGAGGAATTAATACCTGTGGGATAAGGAGTATTGATAAGTACTAATGGCTGGGCATGGTAGCATATGTATAATCCCAGCAATTGAGAGGCTAAGACAGGACAATCTTGAGTCCAACCTAGGATAAAATTGGGAAGCTCTTGTCTCAAAAAAATGAAGGAAAAGTACTAATTTAATAGCACTTCGTGAAGTAGAAACATTTTTACTTCAATTTTCCTCCAGTGCTTTTCTGTAACTCCTCTCTGTTTCAGTTGCTTTTTCTACTGTAGTGTTACTGATAATCCACAAAATGATTTCTTTTTCAGTTTGGTATTAATGAACTATAGAATTAATGTTCTCTTAATTACCTGTAATTTGCCTAAGAATGTCAGTAGCTGTTTCTTCTGCTTTCCTATTAGATTGTCTTACAATACTGAAAATCAGAAGTTACATTATCATAGTGAGTCAATCTTGAACCTGTTTTCAATGATAAAAAAAATAAAATTGGTTCTAAATATATTTTACAGTAGTAATTTTAAGTAGCATATATATTTATTTAATATTTATATGTACATATTGTTTGGGGATTTTTATTTTTTAGACTACGAAGTCAGTTGGATCAACTCAGCAAAATTTAGAGAATATTTCTAACATAGCAGGAACTGGATCCTTTCCATCACCATCGTCTTCCCACTTACCATCAGAGAATGAAAAGCAACAGCAGCTTCAGCCCAAGGCATACAACCCAGAGACCCTGACAACTATCCAAACACAAGACATCTCACAGCCTGGGACCTTCCCAGCTTCTGCCTCTAATCAGCTGCCCAGCAGTGATACACTACTACAGCAGGCTACACAGTTTCAGACAAGAGAAGCTCAATCTAGAGAAGTATTGCAGTCAGATGGTACAGTGGTTAACTTGTCACAGCTGAATGAGGCATCACAACAGCAGCAGTCCCCACTGCAAGACCAAGCTCAGACTTTACAGCAGCAGATATCATCAAATATTTTCCCATCACCAAATAGTGTGAGTCAGCTCCAGAACACTATTCAGCAGTTGCAAGCAGGAAGTTTTACAGGCAGTAATGCTGGTGGCAGCAGTGGAAGTGTTGATTTGGTCCAGCAAGTTTTAGAGGCCCAACAACAGTTATCTTCAGTTTTATTTTCTGCTCCAGATGGTAATGAGAATGTTCAAGAACAACTTAGTGCAGACATTTTTCAACAAGTCAGTCAAATTCAAAATAGTGTAAGCCCAGGAATGTTTTCTTCAACAGAGCCAGCAGTTCACACCAGACCAGATAATTTAATGCCTGGAAGAGCTGAAAGTGTTCGTCCACAGGCTGAAAATGCATTGTCTAATCCACAACAGCAGCAGCAGCAGCAGGTGATGGAATCATCAGCCGCAATGGTGATGGAGATGCAACAGAGTATTTGCCAGGCTGCTGCCCAAATTCAGTCAGAGTTATTCCCTTCAACTGCTTCAGCAAACGGAAGCCTTCAACAATCTCCAGTTTACCAACAGCCTTCTCACATGATGAGTGCACTATCTACCAATGAGGATATGCAAATGCAGTGTGAATTGTTTTCTTCTCCTCCTGCAGTTTCTGGGAATGAAACTTCTACAACCACCACACAACAGGTTGCTACCCCAGGCACTACCATATTTCAGACATCAAGTTCAGGAGATGGAGAAGAAACTGGATCACAAGCAAAACAGATTCAGAATAGTGTCTTTCAGACAATGGTCCAAATGCAACATAGTGGGGACAGTCAATCTCAAGTTAACCTTTTTACATCCACAAAAAGCATGATGAGTGTTCAAAATAGTGGTACCCAGCAGCAAGGTAATGGTTTATTCCAGCAAGGGAGTGAGATGATGTCACTTCAATCTGGGAATTTTTTGCAGCAGTCTTCTCATTCACAAGCTCAACTTTTCCATCCTCAGAATCCTATTGCTGATGCCCAGAACCTTCCCCAGGAAACTCAAGGCTCTATTTTTCATAGTCCAAATCCTATTGTCCATGGTCAGACTTCTACAGCATCCTCTGAACAAATGCAGCCTCCGATGTTTCACTCTCAGAATACTATCACTGTGTTACAGGGCTCTTCAGTTCCACAGGACCAGCAGTCACCCAACATATTTCTTTCCCAGAGCCCTATGAATAATCTTCAGACTAACACAGTAGCCCAAGAAGAACAGATTTCATTTTTTGCGGCACAGAACTCAATTTCTCCACTTCAGTCAACATCAAATTCTGAACAGCAAGCTGCTTTCCAACAGCAGGCTCCAATCTCACACATCCAGACCCCTATGCTTTCCCAAGACCAGGCACAACCCTCTCAGCAAGGTTTATTTCAGCCCCAGGTGTCCCTGGGCTCCCTTCCACCTAATCCAATGCCTCAGAATCAACAAGGAACAATTTTCCAGTCACAGCACTCCATAGTTGCTTTGCAGAGTAACTCTCCATCCCAGGAGCAGCAGCAGCAACAACAGCAGCAGCAACAGCAACAACAACAGAGTATTTTATTCAGTAATCAGAATACCATGGCTTCAATGGCATCTCAGAAGCAACCACCACCAAACATGATATTCAGCCCAAACCAGAATCCAATGGCTAGCCAGGAGCAACAGAACCAGTCCATGTTTCACCAACAAAGTAATATGGCTCCAATGACTCAAGATCAGCAACCCATGCAGTTTCAGAATCAGCCCACGGTTTCATCACTTCAGAACCCAGGTCCTACTCAGTCTGAGTCATCACAGACTTCCTTGTTCCATAGCTCTCCTCAGATTCAGTTGGTTCAAGGGTCACCTAGTTCTCAAGATCAGCAAGTGACACTCTTCCTCTCTCCAGCATCCATGTCTGCATTACAGACCAGTATAAACCAACCAGACATGCAACAGTCTCCTCTTTATTCTCCTCAGAACAACATGCCTGGGATCCAAGGAGCCACCTCTTCGCCCCAGTCTCAGGCTACTTTATTTCACAGCACTGCAGGAAGTACAATGAACCAGCTACAGAATTCTCCTGGCTCATCTCAGCAGACTTCAGGAATGTTCTTATTTGGCATTCAGAATAGTAAGAAACTTTCTAATTTCTCATTACTCCATTCCAATGTTCATTGAAAAGGAAGCAGAGTAAAGCAGTTTTAAGAATACAGATTGTATTTAGAATTCTACCAATAAAAGACAAGGAAAGTTATTTGTCCTATGTGGGCCCAATTTCCACACATAAAATAGTGATTATCCTCCACAAGGATATTGGAAACATAATGGTAATGAATAAAAATGCTATGTTTGCTATTGTAAACTTGACAATGAATGAAGACTGTCCAATAGGTCTAGGCACTTGCCTAGAAAGTGCCACACTCTAGGTTTGATCCCCAGTACCAAAAGAAAAGTTAAGAAAAAACAGACTGTCCAATTACAGCTAGTTAAAGTAAGTAGTTTCTAAGTAAGTAGATACCCACCTTTAAGGTTCATATAACAAGGAATTATGTAGGACTGGATAGGTTATTTTTTTTTGCTTTTTGTCAGTACTGGGGCCTTGCACTTGTAGACGGGTACTCTACCACTTGAGTCACATCTCCAGTCTCTCCAGTTTGTTTTCTTGCTTGTTTTTGTATCAATGCCTTGTGTTGTCGCTTAGCTTTTTCACTCAAGGCTAATATTTTAACACGAGCTACACCTCCATTTCTCGCTTTTTTTTTTTTCCTGATTAGTTGGAGATAAGTTGTTTGTTGGGACTGGCTTCAAACCTCAGTACTCAGATTTCAGCCTCCTGAATAGCTAGGACTACAGGTGTGAATCACTAGTGCTCCATTGAACTGGTATTTTTCTATCAGTAAAAAAAACCTTTTTCTTATATTGTCAAATGCCTCACTTTTAGTTTTGCATAGAATAATGAATTTCTGCCCGGTGCCAGTGGCTCACGCCTGTAATCCTAGCTATTCAGGAGGCTGAGATCTGAGGATCATGGTTCAAAGCCAGCCTGGGCAGAAAAGTCTGTGAGACTCTTACTGCCAGTAAACCACTGGAAAACCTGAAGTGGCGCTGTGGCTCAAGCGGTAGAGCTCTTGCCTTGAGCTGAAGAGTGCAGGGACAGAGTTCAAGCCCCATGACCGACCAAAAGAAAAAAAAAAGAATAATGAATTTCCCTGGCAACTAATAAATATTTTCTTGTGAATCCTGACTAACCAAGTCATTTCTGTTTTCATTGTGCCTTCAGACTGTAGCCAGCTTTTAACCTCTGGACCAGCTACATTGCCAGATCAGTTAATGGCCATAAGTCAGCCAGGCCAACCACAAAGTGAGGGACAGTCACCTGTGACGACACTTCTTTCTCAGCAGATGCCAGAGAATTCTCCTCTGTCATCCTCTATAAACACTAACCAGAATATTGAAAAGATTGATCTGCTTGTTTCATTGCAAAACCAAGGAAACAACTTGACTGGCTCCTTTTAACTGGGTAAGTGAATAATAACTTTTGACTTCTTACTGAAAAGCATCAATAATTTAATTTTTCTTAACAGATTTGTGCTAAATAGTAACACTGTTAGAGCCTTAAAATCTGGTTTTCCACAAGATGGTACTTTTTTTACTTTTAATAAATTGTGAATAGTGAGCATTCCTTTGGTCTCTATATTTCTTTGCTTTGGAAAGTTGAGACATTGGACAGATGCATTGTATTTCCCTCCTACTATAGAATATGGTAATGCTCTATTTCTCCTGTCTCCAGGAAGCATTAAGTAAGAATAGTCTGAAAGAATAAATATGATAAAGCTCTATTTAAGCTGGGTGCTGGTGGCTCACTCCTATAATCTGAGTTTACCCAGGAGATTGAGATCTGGGAATTGAGGTTCAAAGTTGGGCCAGGCTGGAAAGTCTATGAGACTCTTTTATCTCCAATAGTAACTGAAAAAGTCAGAAATGGAGCTGTGGCTCAAGTGGTAGAATGCTAGACTTGAGCCAAAAAGCTCAGGTACAGTGCCCAGGCCCCCAGCTCAAGCACAGGACCAGCAACAAAACAAAAAAAAATGCTGCATTTATAAGAACACAATATACTTTGGGATTATTCTTTGTGACAAACACCTTGTAAATGCTTCCATTACCTAGTGAGGTTTTTTTGTTTGTTTTCAGATATTTCCTGAAGAAAATCATGATTCCAAGATGTCCTGAGATCTTAATGGTTCCTTGAAGATTACTAAAGCAAAATATAAAAAACTGTATTTGAATAAATGGATAAATTTTACTCTGATTGCAAAAGAGCACACTGTGCTGCCTATTGCAGTGACTAGCCACCAATGTTAACAAATTCAGTTTATATTTCTAATAACAATTATGACTGAGAATCTTTAGAGTTTCCAGCTGACGGAAATAATTGTTGCTATTTCCTTAGGCACAGTTTCTTTAAAAGTATGCGTCAAATTAAAGGCTAGATCACTCAGTTATTATTGCTGTTAGAAAATACTATCTGACATGTTTACTTTTGTTGTTCATTATTCTCTCTCCTGCATTATTTTTGTCAAGTAGTGGCTTGTGAAAAAGTGAGGCTCAATAATAACTAAAGCTGTGATTTTTTTTTCAATATAAAGAACACAGCTGTTGGCCAAAGTGAAGGAATCTTTTTTTTTCTTTTCAGTTTTTATAAAGAAACTGAAGTGGTAACTTTCTGACAAATAAGCTGTATTAAGAGGACTCTTGATTAAACACAAAGGCAGATGACATACAAAACTGGGGACAGCTGGAATGTTACTGATTTTTATTTTTCAGAGGATTATTCTCTGTGTTTCTACTAAGGGGTATAGCCATAAATGTATAGAAAAATCATTATTTTGCTCTGAAAAATGAAGGGGGTAATATATGGTAAATTATGTTCTGATATCCTCCTACAGTAGTTTAAACTGACAGTAATTTGCGTTTAATTTCTTCTGTACTCAGTTTTAGGCTGGTATCCCTTTTCTATTCATCTGTATTATTTTCTACCTACTTTTCCCTTCATTGTAGAGAACTATTAATATACTAATGGCTTTGTGACTCTGTAGCATCTTAAAGAAAAAGGCCACTTCAATCCAAGGTGACCTAGAAATCCTGCAGCACAGTTCTTTTAGGAAATATTGAGAGTTGCTTTTTGAGAAAAAAAAATTTTTTTTCCATGAACGGTGCTGTTCTGAAGTTATCAAAATTCTCCCTCTATAGAACACAGTATAAATTTTCATTGAAAAAAAAAAAACTTAAAGGATTTCTGAAACATCACTTCTCCCTGAGCTGCAGTGAGTATCATTTACTCATCACCTTAGTGCTTTACAGTTTGAAGTGTCACTAACCTGATGGTTCCCACAGCCTTAGGCTTTACAGGGTCATATTATTGACTTAAAATGAAGAATTGATTTGTGTAACATCTATAAAGAGCAAAATAATACACTCCGGAACTTGCAGTTGTAGCATTAGTTATACAGTTTTGGGTGTTCTTGCCACCCATGGGATGCCTGCTTCTAACTACCACCTGTGTCTGGACACGTGCTTATCTCATTTTCCTTTTGGCATGTGGAAAGCTGTCCATGCAGTGTCAAGCCAACTGTGTGTGGATTCTATATGTTGATAAAATATTTTGGTATCCTATCCATTTATTTTTAAATGTATAAAAAAAATAGCCTGTTAATGGTTGTTGAAGGCTACTTTTCTGTTCTTTATTCTCTTTCTTTTTCCCCTTTCCTCTTGTGTACATTTAGTTGAGTTGTGGCATTGGGTTTTTGTTTTTTTTTTTATACAGCCAGATTTTCCCCCTTTGTGATGGTCTTCATTGCTCTTTGAATGTGTTGTTTTTCTAATTTGTGTTTTCTCTTCATTCTCATATATCCTCCCCTTCACCCCTAACCCTTTCTTTCTTTCTCTCTCTGATTGAGAGGCATTGAATTATGTTTTCAGTAGTACAGGCTTCTGGCCGATATGAAGGGAACTTTCAGAAAGAGACCTACTCTGGGTCATTTAATTTTGAATACAGTTTTCAATCGTTCAAGTTTTGGATGGTTTATATCTAATGTGTGTTTCATTTTTTTGGAAAGCTATATTTTGTATTTAGGAAATGGTATACTATTTTGCTATTTGTACTGAGTGAGTACATTGGCATAAATATAGAAATTTATATATATACATATATATAAACTATTCTTTTTTTGCCACACATTTTTGTGGTAAATTTGTGAGTTTGTCTGATGTTCTACCACAACGTGGCGTCTGATAACAGTGACAGGGGAGGGGGGGTTTGTTATGTCTTTATGAGTATTTAAGTACCTTTTGAAACAAATGACCTGTTCATCTGTAGCCATTCCATCAGGCAGTTCCTTGATGTTATTAAGTGGGCTAAAGGCAACTTACAGTGTGTTTGCTGGATCTTTCACTCAGATGAATGTGAAAGAGTAAGGAAACCTACTGAGGCAGTTTGTGTCAAATGGTGTTTTATAAGAATGAGCCATTCAGTCTTTGCTCACTATATATTTAATATTTTATTATTGTTATTAATATTAATTGGCTTTCTGTATTCTATGCCTTTTATTTATAAAGACACTAAAAATTTGTAATTTTAATAACATTTCTCCCATCTTGTAATACCTAGAGCAAGCTACTTTATAAATTCTCTTAACCAAAAGTATTTTCCTCAATACATCTCTTCTCCCCTGGGATTAGGAAAGATTATCCAATATAGTTCAGGTTTTAAGAAGGATCAGCCACACAAACCAGTGCTTCAGTTTTAAAATGTAAAATTCTAACCCTAGAGAATTCCCTATAATGTCAGAGAATGCAATCCCAGAAGGAATAAAAAAAAGAAAATAGAATTAGTAAACTATTTTTTTCTGAAATCACATAAAAGGCTCAATAAGCCTATTTGTTCACCAAGATCTGATTAGAATGTTTGTTGATACTATACTTGGGATGAAATGGTGGCAAGAAGACTGGCTTGTGTGGTGATTTCTGTCTGTTCTGTGGTTTAAGCAAGAGGCTTATCTCCATACAGTGATGACTGGCAATGCCAAGTCACCGGGACCAATTTTCTGTTTTATAATACCTTAAGTTTAGAACAGAACATACACCTGAACTGTAATGGTTTCATGGGATGGAGACAGAAAACCCAATTTTTATTCTCATAAATTTTGTGGTTATTTATACAAGGGCTGTGCTACCATATTCTTATTCAATAATGATAGGGGTTTCTTGTTTGTTCTTTTTTTTTTTTTTTTTACTTTGTTAAATGTTTCCAACCCCTAAAGGTCAATGTTAAGTACAACATTCTGAACATATAATTTGGTTACAAAGAGTATTTGTCTTCTTATTGAAAAGTTAGCTCAGTGGTTGATACTTGTGCTAATAATGTGATTTCCCAATTACTGTTACAAGTTACAGCTACATATGGGAAAGACTCAGTGTGCCACCAAAGGCCTTGGAAACAAAAATGACTGACTTTTGGCAGAAGGACCTAAATAAACTGTGAATCACATTGTATTTCTTTATATTAATACATTCAATTTTTTGCTTTCAGTGACTCATAAATACTTGGAGCTTATCTCTATGTGTGTTTGTGTGTATATATGTGTTATTCCTTATTATCATTCCATTATATATCCACACCAAGGGGAGGAGACAATTAGAAGTCATACTTTGCTTCTAAGTTTTGTCATGTTATACTTGTGGAGTATCATATTGTTATTTCGCCAGTGCATATCTGTTTTTGTTGTTATATCATGTGCTATGGTTGGGAATTTTCTGTTAATGTTTATTTCTTGCCCCTCAGAACCTCAACTAATGTATGTTAGAAAAATAATTCCAAAGAAAATAAGGAAGTAGTTGTATCTGTTGTATCTGTGTCCTTCCAGAATAAAAACAATAGATCTTTTTGGCCTTTTTTTTCTATCTCCTTTTATTTTTGGCCTTCTATTTTACTTAATTTTTGATACAGAACCTGATTATGTTGCCCAGGTTAGCCTTTAACTATCTGATCCTCTGGCCTCAGCCTCCCAAGTAGCTGGGACTTAGAGACACATACCATTGTTCCTGGCTTTTTTGACCCTCAAAGCTATTATAAAGTATTGTTTTGGAAAAGTAAAATCTTAGATGCATCAATAATTAAGGACCAAAACAAATGACCTAATAATTTCAATATTCAGATAGTTATAAACAGGAGTAATGTGAGAATTTTCTATTTATATGATGAGAGTTTCTGTTATATCTATTTCCTGGCTGTTTTAACTAATAAAAAATTATGAGACCCATTAGCTTTACTATGAATCTTAGGTTTATTCTTAACCAAGTCAGCCATCTTACATCTCTTTGGAGGAACTTGATGAAAGAAAAAAACGGCAATTCAGCAGATAAAGTAGAAAAATAACTTATGACTCAATGCAGCCCACTGCTAGAGCGCTTACCTAGCAATGTGCAAGCCCGGACTTGATTCCCCAGCACCACCAAAAAAAAGGACTCAGAGTATATACCCATAAAAGTGAATTAGCAGGATCTTATATATCAAAAAGATTTTTCTTTCTTCCTGATTTTGTTACTAGAGCTCAGTTTTGGAGATTAATGTTCATAATGTAGATAACAGAATTCTGTCTATAATATCACTTGTGAATTGTCCAAATGCTCTAGATATGTTCAAGTCTAATTCCTTTTGTGTCATTCTAAGCCTCACTCATTAATAAAATTCTCTTTTTACCCCTCTTGCTCTTTCAGGAAATTTTTTACATTAATATTTTATACCTAGATTAAATATTTATGGAAAAGTGCCTTTTTTTAAACTGTGATTGTGCCCCTTAAATTCTACTTTTCACTGTTGCCAAAAACACAGAAACAACTAGTTTTAACAGATTCCAACTTTCCCTTTTTTGCTTTTAGTCATTCCTCCCACTCCCGCCCCCTCCCTCCCCCCCTGCCCCCCTCTCTCTCTCTCTCTCTTTCTCATCTCTCTCATCTCTTTCTCTTTCTCTTTCTCTCTCTCTCTCTCTCTCAGGCTGGCCAGGACTTCAGTCATCTAGTTATACTTCCTAACATAGCTGGGATAAAAGTTGAGGGCCAGTGTGTCCAGCTGTTGGTTGTTGTTGGGGGCACAGGTCTCAGGAGTTTCTGCCTGGGCTGGCTTCCAAACATGATTTTCTTGATCTTGACTTCTCTAGTAGCTAGTATTATAGGCAAGAATCACTGATACCTGGCTTCTTTTCTCTTATTACTTTGTTACCCTAGAAAATAACTTTGTAAGTTTTTTTGACTTAAGAATAACAGAAGAGGCTGGGCTCTGGTGGCTCATACCTATAATCCTAGCTACTTAGGAGGCTGAGATTTGAGGATTGCAGTTCAAAGCCAGCCTGAGTAGGAAAGTCTCATGGACTTCCAAAAAAATTGAAAGTAGATTGTGGTTCAAGTGATAGAGTGCTAGCCTTGAGTTCAAGTCTCAACACTGGGCAAAAAACAAAAACACCCAAAAGATACAATTTTAAATTGGTCCTTTGAGGAAAGCAAGTAAAAGATTATAGGATCATACCATTTGTGCTTATATAAATCAACTATAAATTTGTCTTTATCTCAACCAACTATTGATTGGTTGTACCTGAATGCTAGGAAGTATTGTTATCTGTGAGATTCTCTGCACCCAAATGTTAAATTTCAGGAACTATTTAAAACATCTTTTCTGATCTTAACTAGATGAATAAAAGTAAATCAGTAACATGTAAGTAAGGCTTTGTAGTGTCGGTTTTTCTAACTAAGTGGGATACCATAGTTCATTCTAATCATATATCTTGCCCACTAGAACCTGTTCACTAGAAAGAAAATATTGAGCCTCTTCAGACCTAAAATAATCATTTCTTCTACCAGATAGTTAGATTTAGTGTCCTGGGTTTTGTGTGTATATGTGTATGTGTTTGTTTCTAAATTTTGCTTCAATTCTGGCTTCTTGCAGCAGTGGTGGTGCTTGAAAAAAGTGCCATCAACAGATGAAGGGCAGTAGGGACTTTGTGGTAGAGCTGCTTTCCCCCTGCAGGTATTGTCATGACTGTTAGTGGCACTGAAGACTGGAAACCTTTATGCAATATTCCTAGCTCCTTGTTGACAATATGCACTTATATCATTCCAAAGAAGCCAATAATACTGTACGGTGATGATTCCTTCTTAATGAATACATATTCAACTATTTAGAATACTGTCTCTTTTATTTTGGTAACAGACCTGCTGTTAGGTGGCTGTTTCCTAAAGACTTGGTATAAGTGTTAAGTGGATGTTTTCTAAAGGACTGTAAAGAGAAATGATTACACTTTAGCAAATTATTTTAGAAACATTAAAATGTTCTACTTGCTAGTCCATATGCTTGGGAGTTAATTAAAACCAACCCCCTTGCTGTATAATTTGTGTTATGTATTTGAGAGCATTATAGAACATAGTTTTCTACTAGATTATCTGAACTGGTGGTTTTTCAAGTATTGTCCTCAGCCCACCAGCTACCATCAGTATCACCTGGAAACCAGTTAGAGAGAAACATTTTTGGACTTTGTGTCAAACTTTAACTGAGTCAGAGACTCTAGAATGGGGTCCAGCAGTCTGTTTTAACAGACCCTCAAGGTGATTCTAATATGCATTAAAGTTTGAGAATCACTGGTATAAACTATATCTGGTGAGAGAAGTTTAATCATTTCCCACTCCTGGAGATGCAGTTACATGTTTTTCTTTATGTGAATTCATCTTAATCTGGTCACCTATAACAATGTCTTGGCAATGGTAATTTATTCTCCAGTACTGCCTAAAAAATACATATATTTTATGCACATATACAATTAGAATAGTTCAGTTAACTTAGTTGGGCATTTTCTTGCCACTTACTAAGAAGTTTACATTAAATGACAGACTTAAATATATAGGTGCAATGTTCTATATTTCTTTGAATTGTTAAAACATTTGAGTAGCTAATAACAATTGATGGGTGCTAATGTCTCCTGTTTATCTGAAAAATGGGTACATTGTGGGCAGTGTAGTACAAGCTTTCTCTCCATTGCCTCTTTACCAGCAGATGACAATTTTGCTCTGGCTAGACCAGCGCTAGGAACAAAATTACCATTCCTCATAATGACATTTGTATCTGAGATAGGAAATATGGTGGCTGGCCAGGCCAACATAGCACCTTAATTTTTTCTTTTAATAACTAAAACTTCTTTAAAAGTAACTTGCTCTTAGTATAATAATAATGCTGCAGTAGAGATAGAGCTATCCTTGAAGTTTTATGCTTCAGATAAGAGTTACTAAAGTATTGAACAAGATAATACATTATTTAATTTGGGCATTTCTCCCTTCTTAGTTGTATGCATGGTAGTGAGTATACTCTAACCACAAGCAGACTTACTCATTTTTATTTCCTTGTATAATAATTCAGCACCTCCATAATTATTCTAAGCTGGTACTGTTTACCAAATCATCAACTAGTAACTCATGAAAGGAAAATTTACTTTTCTCAAGAAAAGTTTATATTTTCTCACTTCTGAATTCACCGCTGCTTCCTTAACACTAGCAGTGGAAGTGGAAGTGGCATGCTCTACAAACTTCGGTGCTGGCAGACTGCTGAGAGATGCTCTAGTTACATTCCTCCTTTTTCGTTCCTTTCCTCACGACTTCATAGTGTATTTTGGTACCCAAAGCATTCTGCCATGATCTTGTTCAACCTCAGTTTGTAATACCTCCTTCTAAATTCTGTTTAACCATATCAGCCCTGCTTGCACGTGCGCGCACACACACTCACACACACAGAAGTTATTTGCCTGTTTGTAGTGATTTATTATTTTATTTAATGAACCTCAGGACAACACACACGCATACATACAAACATACACACATGAGCTCTGATGTTTGAGAGTGAGTTTGGAATCAGATGTCTGTGTCCAGTAAAGAACTGTCCTGCACTGAAGTGATTGTGACCTTACTAATAATACTGATTCCAATGAACTTGAGCTGATTTCTTTTAATCCAATGAATGTATCTGCTCACCTTGTTCCCTTCTAATAAGCTCCAAGTGATTCATTTTAGGCAATCTTATTGAGTCCCAGTCACTTATTTTACTTAGTGTTTCAATAAATATGCTATGAATATTTCACTAACCTGTTCTCAAGTGATTTAGCTACCATTCTGCCATTTAAATTTTTTCATTTAATTTTATTTACCTGAGCACACTGATCAACCACTGAACTGCCTTCTTCCATTGTCCTGCAATGATGTACAAGTTACATTTTTGTGTATATGGCTTTCATAGTTGGGATTTCAGAGCACTGACACCTGATATTTTCAGTTTGTTCTCTGGGGGAATTTCATTTGCATCTATGTTTTTAGCTATCTGTGATAACTTGTTAAATATTAAAAAAGATATTTTGCTTCTATTGGAACATTTGTATACTTGCAACTATATTTCTGTAAACAGCTGCAGTCAAAAATAAAACATTGAAAGTTTTCATTTTGCATTGGTAAGTCTTTTCTTTTTTGTCAAACTGTGCACAAACAGGAGATTAGAACAACACCAAGTACACAGCTGCATTTACAGAATCATTTGGAAGGAGGTGAGATGCAGAAATCTTTTTGATAGTTATTTTGCTTGCCAGGAGGAATAAAAATATGACAGCCTTTGGGGTTTTTTTTTTTGTTTTTGCCGGTCCTGGGGCTTGAACTCAGGGCCTGGGCACTGTCCTTGAGCTGCTTTTGCTCAAGGCTAGCACTCTACCACTTGAGCCACAGCACCACTTCCACGTTTTTCTGTTTATGTAGTACTCAGGAATCAAACCCAAGACGTCATGCATGCTAGGCAAGCATTCCACCACCAAGCCATAGTCCCAGCTCCAGCTTTTTTTTTCTTTTTCTTTCTTTCTTTTTTTTTTTTTTGTCAGTCGTGAGGCTTGAACTCTGGCCCTGGGTGCTGTCCCTGAGCTCTTCAGCTCAAAGTGAGTGCTCTACCACTTGAGCCACAGTGCCACATACAGCTTTCTGGTTGTTAATTGGAGATAAGAGTCTCACAGACCTTCCTCCCTAGGCTGGTTTGGAACTGTGATCCTCTGATCTCAGCCTCCTGAGTAGCTAGGGTTACAGGCATGAGCCACCGAGTTGTTGTTTTTAATGTTTTGCAAAGCAATACTTACACAGAGGCACATTAGATGAAAGCTAAGTCTCTCCACTCCTCAGTTCCATACTTCTTTTAGGTAGTTATTTCCACAGATATAAATCTGTTTACCAGAGTGTGGTAAGTACAACTACCTATCAGTAATACTCAGAATTGTTTCAGGTGATGCATGGATTGGGGGAGAGGTGAAGGAGGAGGAACTATGCATGGGAGGTTAGGAAAGAAAAGGAAAAGTTGCTAGGTAGATATGAATGTAGTATGTAAATAATAAACTGCTTTAGACAATATACACTTTCTTACCAAATTTTAAGAAGGCATGACAATTTTTAACATCTAAATGTATTCATCTATTAAGCTGTCCTATGACTATGGTTTAACAATGTTACCCTTCTAAAGAGAATTAAAAATTGTCTTTAGGCAATTTTTTAGCACTGAAAATCCACATGAAATTTAATAGTATAAATGTAAGATTATATACTTTTCTCCCTCAGAAACAATATAGAGAGAAAACGTCAATCTGAAGGTGAGGCTAGAACAGGATATGGCTGCCAAAATGCTGACCCTACCTCAGGTTGCTTCAAACCGGTAAGAGGCCTACGCTGTGCCAGATGTAATCCAGCAATCAGCAAGCTGATTCAGGAAGATCTTTAGTTTGAGGCCAGCCTGAGCTAACACAGTAACTTACGTTTAAAAAAAAACTGTAAGCAAGCTGGGGACGCAGTAGCCTACACTTGTAATTGGAGCTACTCTGGAGAGGGACGTATAGGTGGTTGTTGGAGGCCAGCCAAGGCAACACATTTACAGGACTCCATCTCCTGTCATCCCAGCTATGGGGAAAGCCTAAAGAGGAAGCTCACAGTCCAGGCTGGCTGGGCCATAACTCTAGACTCTTCAAAAAAAAGAAAAATTAGCTGGCTAAAGCAAGAAGAGCTGAAGGGGAGGGGGGTGGAATGGAGCTGAGGGGAGGGGGGAAGGGTGGAATGGAGCTGAGGGGAGGGAGGTGGGGTGGCATGGGCATGGCCTAAGAGCATCTGCTGTGTCATAAGATTCTCA
>NW_012267234.1:9186617-9197903 GCF_000151885.1 Dipodomys ordii
CACACACACACACACACACACACACACACACACACTTGCCCAGGCCATCACTTCCTTGGTAGTTAAAAGGCTGATTCCCATTTTCAGGCCACCTGGCTTTGTATGTTTTTTATTTTCCTTCAATATACCACAAGAGGGCAGTCTTTCATCAAATTCTACTTGAATTATAGCAATTGTGAAGAGATTAAAATTGTCTAAGAATTAACATTGGAATATAAAATGTTACTCCAAAATTGGAAGTTGGTCTATAGTTCAGAGGTAGAGGGCTTATCTAGCCTGTATAAGGCCCTGGGTTTCTTTGATCATGTGTGAGCATGCAGGCATACATTATCCTATGCCAATATTGTTCACCAAATTAGTAAACTTCTAGGTGTGCAACTTTATCCCAAAAGTCATGGGATCCATCCGAACAAATCCTTCAAAAAGAAATCCATAAACTTAGTAATGTTATATACAACGACCTTCCAGACAGAGATCAGACAAAATACTTTTTTATGGACACCTACTGTTTTTAATACTTAAAAAGTATTAAATGTGGGCTGGGAATGTGGCTTAGTGGTAGAGTGCTTGCCTGGCATGCATGAAGCCCTTGGTTCGATTCCTCAGTACCACATAAACAGAAAAAGTTGGGGGCTAGGAAGGTGGCTCAGTGGTTGAGTGCTTGCCTTGCATGCCTGAGGCCCTGGGTTCGATTTCTCAGCACCACATAAGCAAAAAGAAAAAAACCGGAAGTGGCGCTGTGGCTCAAGTGGTAGAGCACTAGCCTTGAGCTGAAGAGCTGAAGGACAGTGCCCAGGCCCAGAGTTCAGGCCCCACGACTGGACCAAAAAAAAAAAACAGAAAAAGTTGGAAGTGGCGCTGTGGCTCAAGTGGTAGAGTGCTAGCCTTGAGCAAAAGAAGCTCAGGGACAGTGCTCAGGCCCTGAGTACAAGTCCCAGGACTGGCAAAAAAATATATATATTAAATGTACTATTTCCTTTCTTTAATTCAATCAGTATAGAAGATACAAGGTGTGAATATGTGGGATTATTTCTGCAAACATTAAATTAGAAGATTAAGGAAAAGAAGAGATCTTTATTAGCTTCATTTTAAGGTATATGTACACATAGGTACAAAAAAAGTTGAAGGAAGAGAGGCATATTAGTCACTGTATAGTAATTGAACCCAATAAAGATCATAAACAAGCATTGCATTGCTAACAACCAAACAAAGTCCCTTAGGCTAGATGGATTCAGTCATTATTTTCTCTGGGCAATTCCCCTTCTGCTGTAAACCATAGAGAGGTAATTAAAATAGATCTCTGGAGACTTGGATGTTATCTAGCCCGAATTGGCCCTAACAGTTCAGCCCTAAAAAAAGGAATTAAATTGTATAGTTGGCCTTAAAGACTATTTTCTAGCATTTTCCTACACCTTTCTTTGCTTTACCACCCAAGTGGCCTCTAATGACTAAAACAGTCTAGTTATAAGCCACACTAGCAATCCTAACAGCCAGTTACACTGAAATAGTAAGACTATCTACAATGTTACAAATACACCCTAATCCTTTTCCTACTCATTCTTTATGGACCTGAGGAAAACCACAAACCTTAAAATCTAAAGCAAGTTGGTGAAACAGAATGATACCTAGACTGTCTACATGTTAGAAAAGAAAGCCTATGAGTCATTTTTTCTGGCTTTGATCTGGTTGTCAGTTGGAATGGACTTGCCCAAGTGATGGCCCACGGAAAGGCCAAATTTCTTATTTTTCTGTTCCTCCTCTACTTCTTTTTTCATAATGAATCCTGCCTGGAAGTTTAGGTCAAAGAAGCTGCTAGGAGCAAAATACAGTGGTGTTTCCTCCCAAATATTTTCTAGACGTTTCTTCCATCCTTCCAGGATCTGGGTTCGGGCATCCGGTGGCACATGCCCAATGCTGTAAGTCAGTTGAGGTTCTAAGACTTGGAAGCCACAGAAATGCAAAGTGCCACTCTGAGGAGACACGAAGCACAGAAGTTAGTCACAGAATCAGTCCTGCTCACAAAAAAAAAAGTTGATCTGGGCTGCCCAAAGGGAGGGAGACTCCAGTGAGGAGAGCCGAAGCGCCCTGGAGAGTCTGCTCAGCGGCACCTCCTCTCCTTTTATCCTCCCTACCAGCGGTGCCCTGCGTCAGCCTATTCCTCTGTGCTCTTCTTGAAATGAATGAAACTTTGAAAGTGTGCCAACCTGGATCCTTTGCCAAAAGAGCTGAAGTTCTATTACATTAGGGAGAGTTTAGGCTTCTTGGTGGCTAATTCCTGCCAAGGAAGGCTGATGTGCATTTCTCTGCCTCTCTATCTAACAAGATCAGTCTCGATGATTCTTCCAGGCAGTGACTTCATTCGCTCTCCTCTCCAACTCCCTGCTTTGAAAGGTTAAGGTCAGGGATGGTGGTACATCCCTTGAAATTCTAGCTACAATGGAGCTTGGAGGCAGAGGTAAGAGGATTGTGGTCCAGGCAAAAATTCAAGACCCTTTTGGGGGGAGAAAAAAGCAAAAAAAGGCTAGGGACATGGCTCCAATGATAGAGCTCCCTGTCATAAGAAGTATAAGACCCTGAGTTCAAACCTGGTGATTTCCCCAGAAGGTCTTCTCAGATAGCAGTTTTTAATTCAGCTCTAAAAACTGGCTGGACAGCTAGGCACTGGTGGCTCACACCTATAATCCTGCTCAGGAGGCTGAGATCTGACGACATGGTTGAAAGCCAGCCCAGGAAGGAAAGTCTGTACTCTTATCTCCAATTAACCACCAGAAAACTGCAAGTGGAGCAATGACTCCAAGTGGCAGAGCACTAGCCTTGAGCAGAAAAACTTAGGGACAGTGCCCAGGCCCTGAGTTCAAGACCCATGACTGACAAAAACAAACAACCTGAATCATAAAAAACTTCTCAGAGTCCGTGACACTGAAGGAAACCAGGAAGATTGGTGAGTGATGCGCGTCTTCTGGAAGGAGGAGAACCAGAGCCCCAGGCTCCACAAATTGAGGCCTGTAGGCACCAGTGCGTGGCTAAGAAAGAGTGCAGTTGGACTAGGCATGTGCATGTTGGACCATGTGCTAGAAACCCCGGGCCAGAGGTCAGGCAGGTTCTGAGTCCCTACTCTGCAGTCATCCTCACACCGCCCATCTTGGGTTTGGCCCCAAGGAAAGCTCAATTAATGAATTCCCTGCAGGCTCACTGAGCACAAGGTACCTGAATTGGCCAGAGATTGATGTTCATGTCCCCGTGGACACCCTGAAGGGAGTACATGGAGCCACTGCCACCAGTGGTGATGGAGAGCACCGTCTTCTTATTCTGGGAAAGAGAAAACAAGCCTCCATGAAAGACTGCACAGAATGGGACGCGCATGTCCATGCTGTTAGCTGTTTCTATTGCACACGGTGTGGCTGCAGAAATTCCAGCCTGGACCATCCACAGACAGGGAGGATGGGCAGGTCAAAGGCTCCACGCCCCTGCCTGTAGCCAGCAGCTCAGCGCTGTCCCAGCAACTGAAGGCAGTTATGCGGAACAAAAGACCTCTCACAACTGGGCCCTGGCGCTCTGGCCTGTAGTCCTAGCTACTTAGAAGGCTGAGATCTGAGGATTGAGAGTTGAAGCCAGCCTGGTAGGAAAAGTCCAAGAGACTCTTATCTCCAATTAATCACAAACAGCTGGAAGGGGAGCTGTGGCTCAAATAGGAGGCTTTGAAGCCAAAAGAGCTCAGAAACAGTGCCCAGGCCCAGAGTTCAAGACCCAGGACTATCACCAAAAACTAACTAACTAAAAAACTAAAACCAAAACAACAACCAAAAAAAAACCCTGTCACTTGGCAAAACATTTCTCAAGCAGTATTTGGGGCTCAAGAACAAAACAAAGGTGCACTTTTATTTTTATTATGGAAATTTTCAAACATAAAGAAGAGAAAGTCATGAATAGTATGTTGATGCATCTACCACCAGCCTCAACTCTCACTGCCATTCTAGCTCCTCCCCTCATTCCTCCTGCTGTTTATTCTGGAATATTTTCAAACAACTCCCAAGCATGATGTCACTTTCTGGGTCTAAGACCTTCGTCAGGCATTCTTCCCAGAGGACTTGGTGCTTAGCTGTGCTCAAAGCTCACCCTATGGAGGGAATGTACACAGACTCCTCCCCCCACCCGCCACCCCAGCAAACAACAGCTCACCTACCTGGAAAGGGCCCTCGTCGTACATGGCAGCGTACGTGTAGGCAAACCCCGCCACGAGCACTCGCTCAAACCAGCCTTTCAGAATGGCAGGCATTCCAAACCACTGCAGCGGGAACTGTGGGACAGAAGATACCAGAGGTCAGCTCCGGGTGTTTCTGTGCCCCTGTGGAGAGCACCTTCCTTCAGGGCTTGACAGTCCCTCTGGAGAAGTTAGTATGTTTAAAAGAAAAGTGAAAATTAGTCATCTCAGCTACTCGGGAGGCTGAGGTGTGGAGGATCATCCCTTGAGCCCAGGAGTTTGGCATAGTTATTCAAGGTCAGCCTGGGCTACATATTGAGACCCTATCTCAAAAGCTGAGAGAGAGAGCGAGCGAGCAAGCGCAGGTAGCGCAGGTAGAAGGCCTTTCTAGAAAGCACAAGGCAGTTCAAACCCTGATACTTCCAACAACAAAAAAAGCCAGTGCTGGTGGCTTGCACCTGTAATCCCAGCCACCAGGAGACTGTCAATGACAGTTTGAAACCAGCCTAGGGTAGGAAAGTCCATGAGATTCTTATCTCTAGTTGACCACCAAAAAGCCAAAGTAGAGCTCAAGTTACAGAGTATCAGTCTTGAGCTAAAAAACAAATAAGGGACAGTGCCCAGGCAGAAAGAAAGAAAAAGAAAACTGTCAAAATGCAAACGATATATACCTGTCACCCTAGCAAGTTGGGATATTGGAGTAGGGGGCTCATGAGTTCAAAGCCTACCTGGAAAGCCTTTAGGGAGATCTCATCTCAGAAACATAATATAACACTCCAAGACAATGCCCAAGCACTGAGTTCAAGCCTCAAGACCAGCATACACACACACACACACACACCACCACCACCACCACCACCACCACCACCACCATCACCACCACTAAAAAAAAATCCTGTGTGGATAATTAGCAGGCTTGATGGGCCTGGGTTTTATCCCCAGCACGGCAAAGACCAACAGCACAAACAAAATGTAAGCCATTCTGTGGAGCTCTGGCTGCCAGTGTGATATCACTTCATACCCACAGGCCTGAGGGGTAGGAAAAAGGGCCGTAGGGATCAAGTGCTTTCGAATAACAGCCAGGAGAATGACAGCCTATAGCACCTTCCCTGGGAAGTCTTCAGCACCATATACGCTCTGTGTTGAGCATGGAAAGGCTGGTGAGGATCGCTAGCAGCCAGGTCATTGATTGCAGAGCGCACTGCCTTTACGGGGAAGACGATGGAAAAGATGCACACACAGCCCCAGTGTTGTCTGCTGAACAAATGGGGAGATGACTCCGCTGCAGGCAGCAGGAAGCCCCCTAAGCAGGGCCAGCCCCCTCCAGCTGGGACACCCCAGCAGCAAGGAAGCCCGTGTCTTACATGCCACTCTGTAAATGGTTCAGGATTTCCATGGAGAGAGGAGAGACTGAGTCCACTGAGAATAACTGAACGGAGGGAAGTTAGGCACAGGGAAAGGAAATGCTGAAGACTCCTGCTTCATTTTTGGAGTCTCCTTCCTCTAGGCAAAGAGGACTAGCATGCCAGCACTCAGGAAGGAGGCTGAGGCAGGAAGGTCTCAAGTTCAAAGTCTGAATAGCTACATGGTAAGACATTATTCTTGAAGACCATGGCCAGATGCACAGCATGTACAACTGTGCCATGCTGAGCTTTGAAGCAATCGCCCTTACTACAGAACAGACTGTGTAAGCTTGCACAGCTAGTGAGGGGACAGGCTGGGAACAGTAAGAATTTAAGCATCCCAGACAGCTTTTTTTTTGGGGGGGAAAGGAGGGGAAGGGAGGAGTGCTGTCCTGGAGATTGAACTCAGCAGGTCCTGGGGACTGTCTCTGAGCCTTTTGGCTCAAGGCTAGCACTCGACCCCCTTGAGCCACAGCTCCACTTCCAGCTTTTTGGGGAGTTAATTGGAGATAAGAGTCTCACAGACTTTCCTGCCTGCGCTGGAAAATCTCAGCCTCCTGAGTAGTCAGGAGTCTAGGCCAAAGCCACCGGTGCCCGGCACAGACAGCTCTTCTGATATCCTATCCTTACCATACCTGAAATATCACAAGGTCTGCAGCTTCCAGTTTCTTTTGCTCAGCCACAATATCCGGGCTCAGGCGACCTTCCTTGTAAGCTAGCGAGGCCTCAGCAGGATACTGAAAGTTCTCAGGGTCCTTCAGCTCACCTGCAGGCGGACAAAGAGGCTGAAGCCCTGGAGGCCAGGGCTGGACCACAGTGCCCACCAGCAAGGAGTTCCACAAAGAACTCAGGAAAAGGAGGGGTGGGGGGGGGAGGCAGCTCCTACCTGTGATGTCCTTTCTGGAAATGAGGGGATTGAAGTTCATGGCATAGAGGTCAGACTCCATCACCTTCCATCCTCTGCCCTTCAGAGCCTCCACAGCTGCCTCCTTCATGGCATGGTTGAAGGATGTCCTCTCTGAGTGTGCCAGGACGATCAGTGCTGTCCTGACTAGAAATACACAGGACAGGGGCTGGGAAGGTGGCTTAGTGGTAGAGAGCTTGCCTAGTATACATGAAGCCCTGGGTTCGATTCCTCACCACCACATAAACAGAAAAAGCTGGAAGTGGAGCTGTGGCTTAAGTGGTACAGCACTAGCCTTGAGCAAAAGAAATTCAGGGACAGTGTCCAGACCCTGAGTTCAATCCCCAGGACTGGTTAAAAAATAAATAAGTAAATTTAATTTAATTAAAAATAAATAAATACACAAGACATAGGAAATCCACAAAGGCTGAAATCTCTGTTCCATTCCCAACACCACAAAATAAATAGTCATTTTTGTTTGCAGCAGTGAAGAGTAAATCCGATTTATAACACAAAAGTAATAATCCTGGGTAAGTAGACATCCTTTTCCATGTACAAAACCGGGCTTTGTGGACTTGGAAGGTTCATTTCCACTTCCTTCCTGCTAGCAACATGACCCAGGGCAAGTTAGATGTTCTCAGAATTCACATAAGCGAGGCAACAGGACACATACACAGCCACTTCAGGGAAACAATGATGCCAGGGACAGGAGAGGTAAGGGCAAAATTCCTCAGGAAAAAACCAAACTTGCAGCTTCGGGGCTAGCCAACATGGACGGCCTTCCCAGCACCTGCCATATTGCATTAATGAATCGATGGATTGAAAGCATAGACACTAATTCCTTTGCTTTATGCTTCACATTCCCTCACTAAAGCTGCAATATATAGTTCAAGTTTTTGTTTGTTCCTAGTTTTGTGTTTTAAGACAGCTTGCTCTCTCTCTCCCTCCCTCCCTCTCTCTCTCTCCCCCTGACCTCGGGCCTACTTGCCCAAATAATTAGTATGCTCTGGGCACCAAGGATACCTCAATAATTAAAAAGATAGGCACTTATAGGACAAGACTTGAGAAAATGACTCTTCAATGCACAAAAATTGTTTGGAAAAATAAATAAAAACTGGGCTGGAAATTTGGCTCCGTGGTAGAGTGCTTGCCTAGCATGCATGAAGCCCTGGGTTCCATTCCTCAGGACCACATAAACGGAAAAAGGCAGAAGTGGCGCTGTGGCTCAAGTGGTAGAGTGCTAGCCTTGAGCAAAAAGCTCAGGGAGAATGCCCAGGACCTGAGTTCAAGCTCCAGGACTGACAAAACAAAAAACCAAACTTATTTCCAGGAAGGACACCTTTAAAGGAGCATAGGATGAAAGTAGCCTTTGTTGAAAGGGAAACTGAGGAAAAGCAGACACCATCACCATAGTAACCCAATTCAGTAAACCAAACAAATAGGCTTGATATCTTCGGGCCCAGTCAATAAAGCCAGAACAGTGTACCAGCAAGAATGATCGAGCATATCAGGACACATCTTGAACATAGGGACACATCTCTGGTAAATTTAAGTCAAACCCCCCTGATATTAGAGCATGCTTATTAGCGCCTGCCCGCAGCCGTGTCTGGACTGTGTACTATCCTTTCTTTGCTTTGCTTTACTGTGAACCTGTTTTGGTCTCTAGCTGCAGGTGTCCTCAAACTCTTTTACTGCAGCAAAGTCACAAACTTGGTACTGATCAGCCAGACAAAGCCTCATCCCTCTTGAAGACCTCCTCCCTGCCATATTCTTGGCGCCTCTAGCTTAACATTAATTAGTTCTTGTTATGCATGGTGTAGAGAGGTCTATCTCACTGAAGCAAATAGATCTTTTTTTGGGGGGGGGGTCAGTCATGGGGCTTAAGCTCTGGACCTGGGTACTGTCCCTGAGCTTTTTTGCTCAAGACTAGCTCTCTACTACTTTTAGCCACAGCTCCATTTCTGGATTTTAGATGGTTAATGAGAGATAAGACTCACAGACTTTCCTGCCCAGACCAGCTTTGAACCACAATCCTCAGCTCTCAGCTTCCTGAATAGCTAGGATTATGGGTGTGAGCCACCAGTGCCCAGCAAATATATCTTAAAAAACCATATATATATATAATATTAAATAAACATAAATGCATATATATATATAGTTCTACTACTGAGTCACTCCTCTTCCTGAGCCTCAAGCAACTCTGTTCATGGGCCTCTAAGAACTGATTACACAGGTTCACCCTCACTTTTCCATGAACTGAGTGAGAGTTCCCATTCCTTCACTCTTTTATTTCCTCACCAGCTTTTCCTTTTTTCCCCAGGACATACTGATTTCCTCACAAACCAACCTCTCAGCCCCTCCATCAGTGTCTCCTGAGGCCCCGCACTTTCTCTGGGCCCTTGCAATACATCCCATGGAACCTCGATTCTGGTGGTCAGAGTCCTCTGGGAACGGACCCTGTTCTGCTCTGTTGTTCTGGTGTTCACCCTCTTCCTTTCCTTCAGCCTCAAGCCAGTCTAGAAGCTAGTCGTTTTTACTAACCTTCTACATGAAACTATCATCTCTCAAGCTGTCCTCCCCCCAGGGATTCACTGATGACCCACCTCATAGAAGTTATACAAGCAAAGTGTCAGAGCCAGAAGGAGATTGTGGCATGCTCTTGGTGGAGGAGCAAAAGATTTATTTTCTACACGACCTTTTTGGCAGGAAGAAGCAGCAATCGAAGCAATCGAGAAACCCTACTAGAAATAGAGGTAAGCCTCAAATCAGTCTGGGGAGTCCTTCCTCTACTCTCATTTGAATCCTGGTCACAGATGCTCCACAGTCCACCTCAGGATTTAATTAGCTGGTATTACAAGATCCAAATCTTCCCATTTCCCCTCAGGGGCTTGCTACACATAAACAGAGGGCTTCCTGTAGGACTGGAAAAATCAGAAAGTATTTCTGGGCACCAGCGGCTCGTGCCTGGAATGCTAGCTACTCAGAGAGGGTGAGAGCTGAGGATGGAGGGGCCTGAGTCAGCTAGGCCAGGAATGTCCGTGAGACTCTGAATCTCCAATTTGCCATCAGAAAAGCCAGTAATGGAGCTGTGGCGCAAGTGGTACAGCACCAAACGAGTGAAAAGGCTCGGGGACGGCACCCAGGCTGTGAGTTCAAAACCAGCACGGGCTTGAACAACCACCACCACCACCTTTCCCCTGCTCTGTTTCCCAGCATGGTGGATAGGGCTTAGCCAATATCTCCGTCCTTTTCTAGAAACGTTTACAACTGCGTACAGCCCGCTGCATGGGCAAGCTTTCCCCGCCAAGTACTTTTAGCCTAGGGTGTGTGCGGGGCGGGGCGGGGCGGGGTGGGGCGGGGTGCAGGCCGAGGCAGGTCCATTGGAGGAAATGCGTGCTGACCCTTGGCACTGCTCCGCCTCAGAGGGAGACTGTGGAAAAGTACTGGAGCCTTGGAAGGACCCCGGGTCTGAAGGCGGCGTGGGGAATCTCTGTCACCAAAATGGATCGAGCACCAGCTCCAGTGGGCCCCACACTACGGGTCGCAAAGGACTCAGGATCCGGCCGCCCGGAATCGGAGAAGTGAAGCGAAACTCGAAACCCAGCTCCACTCACCGGCCATGGCTCCAGCGGCACTGGGCGCGGATTGGCTGGGCTGCTGGTTGCCGGGGCAACCCTGGCCGGGGGGCAGGCGCTGGCCGGCCGGCGGGAGCGCTTCTTGGCGAAGTGGTCCCAGCTCCCGCGCCGAGGACTGGCGGCTTTATACCTTGGCCCGGCCGCCCCGCTGGGAACGGGGCGGCTTCCGGGGGCGGGGCCGGGCGCCGGCACCTCGGGGCGCCGGGCCGCGGAGGGGAGCTCCCCGTGGGCGGACCACCAAAATAAAAGCAGCTCGTGGAGGCCAGGGGGGAGAGGGGCTTCCAGGACTGGTGAGGGTGGGGGGCGCGCGCGCCCGCGCCCCGTCCCGAGCACGCGCGTGGGCTCTAGCTGGGGAGGCCCCGGGCTCTTGGGGCGTCTCCCGAGCTCTGCAGGGAACGGGCTGGGTGGGTGAGGGCAGTCATTTAGGCTCAGATCCTGCTGACTCACGGTGACGCTGGCCTTGGACCGCGAGAGCACCGGGGAGACTTCTCTGATGGAGCTAAGCGAGGTTCTCTTGGGGGGTTCAGATCCTGCATGTAGGGACCTGCAGAGCACCCCCTCCTTGTTCCTCCTCGCCTGGTAACGGGGAGCAAATCGATCTTGCGAAAGGCAAATCAACAGAGCTCAAAACAGATTAAAGCCAGGCAAAGGTGGCTCCTGCCTATAATCCAAACTGCTTAGGAGGTTGAGATCTGAGGATCAAGATCCAAAGTCAGAAGGAACAGACAAATCTGAGAGACCCTTCTCTTCAGCTGGTGAAAAGCCAGAACTGGAGGTGTGGCTTAAGTGCTGAAGCTCAAGCTCTGACTGAGGCCTTGAGACCCGAGTTGCAATGTGCACAGGCATGCCTCCCCCCCTCCTCCCCTGCCCCCTGCAGATTCAATAAGCCAAGCCATATGCACCTAAGGCAAAGGAAAAACCAGTCATAGAAAGCCTGTCTTTATTTAACATCTTGGTATTTTGTTTTCCTGCATTTTTTTCTTCATTAATTGTGTGTGTGTGTGTGTGTGTGTGTGTGTGTGTTGGTCATGGGCTTGAACTCAGGGCCTGGGTGCTGTCCCTCAGCTCTTCAGCTCAAGGCTAGCGCTCTACCACTTGAGCCACAGTGCCACTTCCTGTTTTCTGGTGGTTAATAGAAGTTTC
>NW_012267234.1:9205323-9212533 GCF_000151885.1 Dipodomys ordii
AAAAAAAAAAAAAGGCATTTCTTTATTGTGAAACACAAATTCTACCACGGTAAAGCTGGCCCGTTGGTCCTAGGTCCGCAGCAGGAAGCGTCAGCCCTCTCATTCCCCAGGTGCAAAAAATGTGCAACAACTTGTGAGCTTGTTTATTAGAAAAATACTGCCAACTTGGACATCCCTCCTTTGAAGGTTTGAGCTTCGCTCCCTTTGTGTTCATGGAGTTCCTGCGGCCTGGAGCGAGGTGGGCTCGGCTTCCCCAGCCGCCCTAGGCAGGCGGTGGCGCAGCCCCTGCTCCCATCCCGATGCTTCACGGGCCGCCCGCGCAGCTGGAGGAGACGCCAGCGTCCCAGCGTCCCGAGCGAGCGCCGGGGCGAGCGCGGCGCAGCGCAGTTCAGCGGCGGGCTTCGAGCTTCACCTTTTCTTCACAAACTTCTTTCTGGAAGCGTTGGGATTTAGTCGTCTCCGGCCCGCTCCCAAGGAGCCGTCGCGGACCTGCAGCATGGCCGAGCGGCTGCAGATGTCGTTCTCCGCGAAGGGGGACACGCCGGCGATGTAGTCCGGGGCGAACACGTCGGTCTTCTGCCTGGCCTTCCGGGAGAGCCGCAGCTGCGGGAAGCGCTGGTCCTCCGTCAGGTGGGGGCTCACGGCGTACTTGCCCCCCTTGGGAGTGGGCAGTGAGTACTGCGGACAGACCCGGGAAGGCAGTTACAACGGAGCACGGCGGGGTCCGGCCGACCGCAGACCCCCGCACGCCCGCAGGGCACTTCCTAGTGACCTGGCACCACTGTCACCACTCTGTGTGTCAGCAATCGTGAACTGGCAGGCAAACTGCGCTGGGGCGAAGCAGACCTGTGGCCCGGCGGGGCGCACGGTGTCAGGGAGGGCCCGGGGAGGGGCGCGGGCTGCGCTGTGCCCGGAGATCCCCGGAGACCCCAAGAGCCACGCGGATTCTAGGGCCTGGGACCACTCTGTGCCGGGAAGAACAAGTGTGATCCAGTAGCTAGCACTCGTCAGGGGCACCCAGAGCGGCTCCACGGGCCCCTGCTGGCCACGCGGGGAACAATCTCAGCCTCCAAGTGAGGACCCTAATGGGTCACGTTCCAGAGACAGAAATAAGAATTCACAAGCTCACACTTAGAAATAAATGGGAGGGGGGGCTGGGAAGGTGGCTCAGTGGTAGAGTGCTTGCCTTGCATGCCTGAGGCCCTGGGTTCGATTCCTCAGCACCACATAAGCAAAAAGAAAAAAAAAAAAAAGCCAGAAGTGGCACTGTGGCTCAAGTGGTAGAGTGCTAGCCTTGAGCTGAAGAGCTGAGGGACAGCGCCCAGGCCCAGAGTTCAGGTCCCACGACTGGAACTCCCCCCCCAAAAAAAGAAATAAATGGGAATGAAAGGTCAGAGCCTCTTCAGCTAGAATGCCAAGCAACACAGAGGTGCAGTGAGTCACAATTTGGCAATTTCACTACAGCGGCTCTCTAAAGTAAGTTACACGGCCAAGTCCATCAGAAACCCCCTTAACCAAGTGACTGATCAACACTGCCACCACCAGAAACTGGCAACCATAACCACCTACCCTCTGCCACCACACAGTCACCTCCGAGCTGTTTTTGCCCAAACTTCAGAGCCCCATCTCTATGTACACAGCGGAAGGAAGGACGTTACCTCCGCTTAGAACCTCGCAAGGAGACCCGTCTCCCGTTCTCCCCCGGGAGCCCAGGCTTTCAATCCCGTGCTGAGTGTGGGGTGACGCTGGCACTCACCCGGAGGCCGCGGGGGTTCAGCACCTTGGGGTTGCGGGAAAAGTGCATGTGCAGGGTGCCATCGTCACTAACGGTCACGGACACCTTCTTCAGGGTCTTGTTCCCACAGTGCGCACAGAACACGCGGCTCATGTCTGACGTTGTCCTGGAGGGCAGAAGAGATGTTGTAGGCTGGCACTGCAGGCAGCAAACATAGCGCCGTTGCACAGCGGTCCCCAGCCTCTGGGGAGGAAAGGACAAGGGGCGTTGAATGCATGCAGAGCTGCAAGGTACCACATACATCTTTATAAAGGCTGGCGAGCGGCGGTGGCTCACACCTATAATCCTAGCCACCGAGAGGCTGAGATCTAAGGATCCAGGTTCAAAGCTAACCTGGTCAGGAGACTCATTTCCTATTAACCAGCAAAAAGCCACAAGTAGAGGTGGGGCTCAAGCCTTGAGAGGAAAAAAACTAAGGGACAGTGCCCTGGCCTCGAGTTCAAGCTCCAGTACTGGTGCATGCATGCACATGCGCACACACACGCGCACACACACACAGAGGCTGCCTGGCTTCCTGCACTAAACACACAGCAAAGGCTGCTGCCTTCCTAAGTGACGTAAGGAGCAAGTGTCCTTTCCAGAGCTTACTGTTACAGCTCCTACCCTGTCCCTGATCGTTGGCCTGGACAGTACCACCGGAGGTAGCCAAGAATCACACAGGCAACACCGGGTGGGGGTGACGAATGGCTGGAGAGCGGGCCTCAATCCTGTTCACTCCAGCTCCCAGGAAGGACCCCGGACAGGCTAAAGCTGCCCCTGTCAGGGGCCAGGCAGCAGCCATAGGAATGTCCCAGCATGAGTCAGGACAGGAAATGAGGTGACATGGCTGGAGAAGCGCCTCCCCCACCTCTAAGAGCGAACCAAGTGCCCGCACACAGGTGTTGTGGACTAAGTTCCAAGCCTGGCAATAACTGACTGGCAGATTCACACAGGAAGAGGGAATCGGGACATGAATTCATGTACTAAAGATTTAGACTTTGAGCCGGGCGCCGGTGGCTCATGCCTGTAATCCTAGCTACTCAGGAGGCTGAGATCTGAGGATCGTAGTTCAAAGCCAGCCCAGTCAGGAAAGACCATGAGACTCCTATCTCCACTAGACCACTAGAAAACCAGAAGTGGCGCTATAGCTCAAGTGGTAGAGCGCTCGCCTTGAGCTGAAGAACTGAGGGACAGCATCCAGGTCCAGAGTTCAAGCCCCACGACAGACCAAAAAAAAAAAAAAAAAAGGTTTAGACTTTGGTCTTACTCTGACATTTCAGGCATGAAGTATACAGTCTGGTCTTGTTTCATCTCTGTTCTACAAAACTCAGTCTCCCAGTGCATTATTTCAAAGCAAATTGGTCATTCCCCCCAGAAACAGTCCAGGGTGAACATCTAGAATGAACCCAGATCCCCAAGGGGATGTGTTTGTGCGTGTGGAGTTGCTGGCAACCTCTGTGCTCTGGTAGAGTGGAACCAGGGCACCCCAGAATGAGAAGGCGGGCGAAAAATAGGGATGGAATATAGCGCTCTGCTTGGAAGTTCTCAGCAGGGACAGGACGAGCACAGCAGCGGGGCCCCCAGTTCTGCGCATCGCTACATACTTGAAGCAGCCATGGCAGCGCAGGATGTAGCTCCGGGCCTCTCGGATCAGCATGCCGTTCACCGCCAGCACGTGCAGCCCCATCTGTAGCAGAACATTCTGCAAGCAGCAGGTGAAGGAAACCAGACACAAGTTAGATCTTAACACGGACTTTGTAGTTAGTCAGCTAGATGCCTTGGTTTGGCTCATACCTTCTGCGGTTGTGGTTTTTGTGTGTTAGTCCTGAGGCCTGAACCTCTGAGCCTTGTACATTTGTTCAGCTTTCTCACTTGTGGCTGGCATTCTACCACCTGAGCCACGCCTCCAGTTGGTCACCTGGAGGTACCTCTCCAGATGTATGCACTAGACAGGGACTCTGGCAAGGACAGGCCTCCTGTGCTCATTGTGAGCAAGCTGTCTCAATAGAGACATTCTATCAGAGGAAAGGAGTCCCACTTCTACATTGGAAAACCTGCCTACCTTCATGTACCTAATTGAGTTCAACTAAACTAAGTCCAATTCGAACATCAGATACACAATACAAATGTTACCAAAGGACACAGGTCAAATTCCTGGAGCCAAAAAAAGCAGCGGTAGACACCAGCAGTGCTGCACAATCCCCATGCCGGTGACAGCATGATGCAAGGTCCGGGGCTGGCCTGTGTCACCCCTCACCTGCATAGCGAAGTCTGTGGTCACACAGCCGACCCGCACATCCTTCGGGTCGTCACACTGCTCCAACTCCTGCTGGATCTGTTTGATGTTGCTGGGCGTTATCCACCCACCCCCATCGTCATCGCTGTCTTCTTTCCTATCTTCGAATCCATCTTCTCTCTCCTCCTCCTCTTCCCCTCCATCAATCTGAAATAGCAATAGCATAGAGTTCCAGCCCACTGGAGATGGGTGGACCAGCTAGTGCAGGGTGAACTGCAGACCAGAGCCAGGCCTCACCAGCAGCTCCTGCAGCTCGCGGTCAATGTTAGGCAGGGGGCTCCTCCAGAACACAAAGGAACTGAATTCCACGCTCTCAGGACCATCAGCCGTGTCTCCGTGATCTGACGTTTCTGGACGGGGTTTAGGCTAAGATTAAAACACATAGACATTAAAAAAACATCTTTTCTGTGATGCTGGGGACCAAACCCAGAGTCCTGTGCATACCTTCACTGAGCTATTCCCCCTTCTTCCAGTGACAACTTAAAACTGGAAAAGTGAGTGTAATCACATGACCTGCAAGTCAGTTCGGACAGGGATGGAAAATACTGCTAACAGAAAATGCAAGTTTGGTTTTCTACAGACAGAGAACCTGTAGAGCCAGGCTTGGTGATGACACCTGTAATCCTAGCATGTGGGAGGCTGCGGCAGGAGGACCCTGAACCTGGGCTACCCGGGGAGACCTTGTCTTAAGCAATACAGAACAAGAGCTTGAGGAATATGGTTTTGTAGACGGAATTACCTTGGAAGGCAGATGAAAACCAGAAATGTGCAGAGGGTTTTCTGGGTGCTGAGTGGAGGAGCTCACTCTAACCTTAAATAAATAACAATAGGATAAATAAGATGACCGCTGAGCAAGGAAATTTAGCTTGAAACTACAACATGAAGGATTATTTAAAAAAAAAAAAAGGCAAAATATTTCCCCCATAGTTACTGAAATAAAACCTATCCAATGTTTAAAAAGACTGGAAAATATAAGAATATATACATAGAAAAAAAATGACAGTATTTTCCCATCCCAGCACAATTGAGAACTTGGGGTTCAATTCCTCAACATGTGTGAATGTCATTGCCCATCACACTTAGGACAGATGCCTCAGAGCTGGACTGCTGGGTCAAAGGATGCACTGTTCCAAAGCATCGCATACCAATGCATTCTGGTGACATGCAAGTTTGTGTTATAAGGTATCATTTTTAGACCTTTAAACCAGAGGATTCTGAACCTGGCTGGGAAGGTGGCTCAGTGGTAGAGTGCTTATTTGCAATTAACGAGCTGTATTTGGATGCTGATGAAAAACAGGCTTAATAATTATAAAACAATGAGAAATACAACAAGTGATGGTTCCTTGGGTGACGTTAGAGATAACTATTGTTTTTGTGTAGGTGTAATGGCTTTGAAGTTATTTCTTTCAAGAGGTTCTATCTTTCAAGACACACCAAGAAATATTTATCAGGAAATTGATAAATGCTGTCCAAATTCAAAATCCTGAGGGCTGTGGCTCAGTAGAAACGAAGCCAATCAACCATGAGGCTGCTGTAGTAAATGCAGATAGCGTCCCATTACACCGCTTCCTCCACTTCCACAATAAAAAAGTGAATTGAAAAACAAAACGCCAACTCTCTGGACTTACCTTTTCTGGTTCTTGTTTCAGATGAGACACCCCAACAAAATCTGCTTCCAACTGGTAAGTAAGCGCCAGCACCTGGATATCTGTGGCTGAGAGGCTGGGATAGTCTCCAGTTTTCTTTGAAAACTCAGTCACTGAAAGCAAGAGATCCCCAACTTTGATTAGAAGCTAACCCTCCCCCCAAAAAAATAATAGGACCCTGAATAACCATAAAGAAAAAAAGCCAATAACCCCTAAAAACGGCAACACAACTCATTCAATTCTACCCCCAGTTGAGACTCTATTCTCCACCACCAAGATTCATGCTGTAACTAGCATGAGTCCTACTGCATCCTAGTGTGAGCAGATGACTGAAATGATAGTTGAAAGTCTCAGCAGTTAGCCCAATATTTGCATAAAGGATAAAATGTCCTTATGAAAGCTTAGACTAGAATCCTCCTCTCCCAGCTCTAAGATTGTAACTATAACAATCTAGATGAAGAGAATGATTAGAGTCCAAGATGGAATGGAAAGTTACTTTGACCCTAACTTCAGTCTATGATGAAAAAAAAAATACTAAATTGCTTTATAACAACAGACCGTTTTTGGAAATTTTTTTAGATCTCTATTTTTTGGGAGTACTGGGATTTGAACCTGTGGCCTCATGCCTGCTGGGCAGGTACTCTGCTGCTGAGTCTCATCTCTGGCCTGAAAGTTACCCAACCCCACTTAAACCAATAAAAAGCTAAGTGTGGTGGCAAATACCTGTCATCTCAGCTAAAGCAGAAAGCTAGGTAGGAAAATGGAAGTCTAGGCCAAACCTGGCATAAACGGAAGACCTTAATCTCAAAAATAAGCCCCCATATCTGGTTGGTAGTGGCTCACACCTGTAATCCTAGCTACTTAGGAGGCTGAGATCCGAAGATTGTGGTTCAAAGCCAGCTGGGGCAGGAAAGTCGGTGAGACTCTTCTAATTAACCACCAGAAAACCAGAAGTGGTGCTGGCTTTGGGCTGAAGAGCTGCACCCAGGGCCAGAGTTCAAGGAGAGGAGAAAGGAGAGAGGAGAGGAGGAGAGAAGGAGAGAGAGGAGAGAGAGAAAGCTTCAACAACCTGGCAAAGATCCCATAGGTAGCAAGTTGGTAGAGAAAGCCACAAAAACCAGAAACTATTAGAATGGGTAACAATGTCTGTCTTCTCAGCCTCTAACTTCTAAAATACTTCAACTGCTGAGAACCTTTCATTCCTAACAAGAGAGCAGCGCTGACTCCCAGGCAAGAGATAACTTGTTTTATTTAAGGTCTAATTATAATTAGTACAAGTCTAAAAACATCCTTTTTCCTTTCTGCTTTTCTGGGCTGAGGCTGGCCTTCACATCGTCACGAAGAAAACTAACAGTGCAGAGCTGGGAAGGTGGCTCAGTGGTAGAGTGCTTGCCTTGCATGCATGAGGCCTGGGTTCGATTCCTCAGCACCACATAAGCAAAAAGAAAAAAGCCGGAAGTGGCGCTGTGGCTCAAGTGGTAGAATGCTAGCCTT
>NW_012267234.1:9212583-9218250 GCF_000151885.1 Dipodomys ordii
GAACCCAGGGCCTCAGGCACGCAAGGCAAGCGCTCTACCACTGAGCCACCTTCCCAGCCCTCTGGTGGTTAATAGGAGAAAAGAGTCTCATGGACTTTCCTGCTCTGCTGGCTTTGAACTGTGATCCTCAGATCTCAGCCTCCTGAGTAGCTAGGATTACAGGTGTAAGCCAGCTTTCTTCTTCATCATCATAATTATTGTTATTATTATTATTATGTCATGGGGCTTGAACTCTGGGCCTGGATGCTGTCCCTGTGCTCTTAAGATTAAGGTTAGCACTCTACTACTTCAGCCACAATACCACTTCCAGTTTATTGGAGATAAGAGTCTCAGGGAATTTCCTGCCTTGGTGATCTGGTACTGGTGATTGAACCCAGGACATTGCATTTACTAGGCAAGTGCTTTGCCACTGAGCTACATCCTAGCCCTTCATTAATTTTATAATACAATAAAATAATAAACAATCTTGATCATGAGGTTTTCTGGTATTCCCTTAACTCTAGTGCCTGAGTTTTATAGCTCCCATCATCTGAGCTCTGACTATAAACTATCTGTGCTTCTTTTCATGATACAAAGCAAACTGATACTGTCTAAAGATGGAAAATCAAGCCTGGCACAAGTGGCTTACACCGTTAATCCTAGCTACTCAGGAGGCTAAGATCTGAGGATCATAGTTCAAAGCCATCCCAGGGAAGAAAAGTCCCCCATGAGACTCTTATCTCTGATTAACCACTCAAAAGCTGGATGTGGAGCTGTGGCTCAAAAGTGGTAGAGTGCTGGCCTTGAGCAAAAAAGTTCAGGAACAGCACCCCATAATTGACAAAACAAACACAAAAACTAACAATGGAGAATCAAGGACTAGCGTAGAAATACTTGAGGAGAGTGTTCTATTCAGCATAATCACTAAACATTTCAAGTTTTATATATTGGTTTTGGTGTGACTGGGAACTGAATTTAGGGTCTCACACTTGCTAGTCGGACACTCTACCACTTGAGCCACAACTCCAGCCATTGTTTGCTTTAGTTACTTCTTGCTGGGACTGTGGCTTAGTGGAGGAGTGAAGGAAGCCTAGCTCCCCCCCCCCCCCTCGGACTCTGCCTTCTGAGTCCAGAAAAGAAACTCTGCTTGTCCCTTCAGCTCCTTGGCCCTCTGGCTTCCAGATGTGGAGCCAACGGGCCCCATTTGGAGATCAGAGAGGCAGGAGGAAGAAGAGGGTCCTACCACCCCATCTCCCATCCTCAGCAAAGCAGCTCTTGGGGGTGCCCCTCTGCGGGGGCTCCCACTTTCCTGGGCTCTAGAAGTATGGCCCCTCCGTTGGTCCCTTCAGACCCACAGCTGCTCCTGGCTTCCCACTGGCTCTTGTCCCTGAGAGCCCGGCCTTTCCCAAAAGGTCCCATCGCTGCCCACGCCTTTGTACGTGGTGACTCTGTGGGAAGTCTATTCCATGATTAACTCTTGGGACTTTCTTGCCAGGCCCTTGAGTTCTAGAAAGCCGTGGACCAAGCACCATCTCAGGAAAGGCAGGTGAGGTGCAAACAGGTGAACCTTGGCAGTTTCCCCCGAAGGACGACCCTGCAGCTTTCAGACCACGGAAGCGCTGCAGCTGTGTGCAGGCGGCTGGGGGGTGGGCGAGCGTGTGTGGAGGGAAGGTAGCCAGCCCTCCCGGGGGGCGTGGCGTAGTCAGCACTTCCGGGGCGTGGCTGCCAGTCAAAGTTGAGCTGCTCGGGTGCTGGGAGGGGCTGGGCCTTGCCGTGGGTGACTGGAGCGACTGTGACCTGGCAGAGACCGGCTTAAGAGTGTCTGCAAAGAAGGTGTCAGCTGGAGAAAGTGGAGGCTCAGAGCGAGGGCCTGGGGCACCATCCGTGGAGAAACCTCCTTTCTCTCTGAGGAGAGGAAGGCCTGTCCTGCCGGGAGGGGCCTGGAGGGCTCCCTAATGATGGTTTGACTTTCCTGGTGAAGTTGCAGGTCAGGCTGAATTCAGGCTGAGCTTGCCTGGTTTAGAGGGTAGCAGTGAGGTTGGCAAACTACACAAAATTGTGCTCAGTTCAGACCCCAGCCGCAAGGTGGGAAGTGTCTAGGCCATGTTTTTCTTGTTCTTTCTGGTGCTAGGGATCAAATCCAGGACTTTGAAATATAAGGCACGTGTTCTGCCCAGTATACCCCAGGAGCCTATTAAGTAGGTGAGCTTGATGGGAAACAAATGATTCCTTCTCCAAATCGATGGAGTTTTTGTTTGATTTATTTTTGGTGCCACTACTGGGGTCTACTCAGGGTCTTCCGTTCTTGCTTGGCTTTTTCTGCTCAGGACTAGCACTCTACCACTTTAGCCATACCTCCACTTCTGCCACCGCTTCCCCCCCACCCCCTTAATCTGAGATCAGACTCTTGGCTGGCTTTGAACTGCAATCTTGAGATCGCAGCATTGTATGTTCTTAATCTTCCTCTCTCAGCCCACCGGCCCCACAGGACAGTACATCTGGGAAGTTTTGTTGATTGTCTTCATTATCTAGAAATAAACAAAAGCTGGAACAAGAGAATCCTCAGGGGTCCCATCTTTCTGAGGAGGATGCAAACGTTCATGAGTCCCCTGGGTGCGTGTGGTGGCCACACGTGCAGTTGCTGCTTTGCACCAGGAGAATCCCCAAAGCCCCTGGCTTTTTCTCGGTACTGGAGATGATGGACTTTTGTACATCGGCTCCAAGCCATTCTGGGGCCTGTCTGGGGACCTGGGTTTCTGTTGTCCTCCATGGTTTCTGTGGATACAAGCCAAGTATTCCTGGAGGAAATAGGGCCCTCGGTATTAAGGGAACAAAACTTTCTGTCCTTCTCTGCCCTCCTGTCTTCCACCACCATTGTAACTGCCCCCGGGACACGTGGTGTCAGGTTGGACTTGTGTCTGGGTAGGTCTTGCTGGAATTTTGGCTTGTCACGTAGGTGTTTGATGAGGACATCCTCCATGGGGCTTAGAACCCTCTGATCAAACAAATTTCCTTTGAAATGACATTCACTTGCTGTGAAGGGATTTTATGCTATGTAGAAATCCTGTGTAGCAGATCATAGGAGGTAAGGTAGGAAAGGGCGACCTTCTCCATGCTTGGATCTGTCACCCTGCAAGTAGCTCCTCATCTTTCATGTGAACCCCATCATGGTGGGTGGAATTTATTTGTTATTGTTTTTCTTTTCTTTCTGTGCTGGTCCTGGGGCTTGAACTCTGGGCCTGAGCGCTGTCCCTCAGCTCTTCAGCTCAAGGCAAGGGTTCTATCGCTTGCGCCACAGCACCACTTCCAGTTTTCTAGTGGTTTATTGGCGTTAACAGTCTCATGGACTTTCCTACCCAGGCTGGCTTGTCCTGATCTCAGTCTCCCAAGTAGCTAGGATTACAGACATGAGCCACTGGAGCCTGGCTCCTAAACTTTTTTTGCTCAAGGCTACCACTGTAATACTTGAGCCACAGTTCCATGCCCAACTTTTGGGTGGTTAATTAGAGGTAAGAGTCTCTCAGACTTTCCTGCTTGGCTGGCTTTGAACTGTGAGCCTCAGATCTCAGCCTCCTGAGTATCTAGGATTACAGATGTGAGCCCCTGGCACCTGCCCTCACTTGGAATTTTTTGCTTAGAGTCCGGCATTCTATCGCTTGAGCCACACTGCCACCTGTGGCCATTTGCTGGTTAATTAGAGATCATTGTCTCATGGGAGTTTTTCCACCTGGCACCTGGTCCTAGGCATTGGGCAAGGCAGCAGGATTGCTCTGGCTGGGAATGGGAGCTTTTGAGGTGCATCATGGGAGGCAGCACCAGAGCATCCTTTGGTGTGGAGCTAATTTTCCCTCTGAGAATATTTCACCCCATGGCTTTGCATGAGGCCATTTTTGCTGTGGTTGGTGGAACTCCATGACTGCGGCTGGCCTGTGTGAGCTCGGATGATCACCTTCCGTGCTGTTTTGGGGGTGCTGCTTTCCCCAGGCTCTGGGAGTTCCTTGAATGCTTGTGCCATCACTACTTAGTTCCCAAGTGAAGACTCAAGAGGACTCCTCCTCCTCCCTGAACAGTGCTCTCTCCCCTCCAGTGCTCTGCCCCTGCCAGGCCACCTAGCTTGGCCCACCTGGACTCCCAGCTGCTTCTTTAACTCATGCTATCTGGATTCCCCTCTTCCTTCAGAATTCTCTGCCTTTTACTGCAGACGTTGCGCTAACCTCACCTGTCTCATGATCACCCCTCAGCGCACCCGCCTCCTGCCTGACCTCTCAGGATCCACATCACTGTTTCCTGTTAGGTAGCCCAGATTGCCCCTGTACTTGGGATCTCCCTGCCTATCCTCCTGAGTGCTGGGATTAAAGGCATGTACCACCATGCCTATGACCTATCTGTAACAGCTCATCTTTTGTTATTGGTTGTGGGGCTTGAACTCAGGACCTGGGCACTGTCCCTGAGCTTTTTGCTCAAGGTATGTGTTCTGCCACTTTGAGCCACAGCACTACTTCTGGTTTTTGAGTGGCTAATTGGAGATGAACTGGAAATGGAGATGAGTCTCATAGGCCTTTTCTTCTTTTTTTTTGCTGGGCCTGGGCACTGTCCCTCAGCTCTTCAGCTCAAGACTAGTGTTCTACCACTTGAGCCACAGTGCCACTTCCAGCTTTTTCTGCTTATGTTGTGCTGAGGAATCGAACCCAGAACCTCATGCATATGGGGCAAGCACTCTACCACGGAGCCACCTTCCCAGCCCTCATGATGACTTTTCTGACGTATCTTTTGGTGGGGGTTCATAGTCAAAACCTCACACTTGCCAAATAAGTGCTCTACCTATTGAGTTATGCCCCCAGTCCTACCTATAGGATTAATTTCTTTCAGTTTGGAGATGACTTAGTGAATTTTTTTCATGATTTTTTTTTTAAAACCACACTGTTGCTGTGATTATCAAAAATCTCATGTGGCTTACTGTCAAAACCTCAACCCGACTCAGGAAACTTTCGGTTTCTCCTGAGTGGAGTGGAAATGGATGAGACTGGGAAGCGGGAGAAGGGGACGCTCAGGCTGGTGTGGGGGCTGGGATGTAGCTCAGTGGCAAAGTGATTGTCATTGTCAAGTGCAATGTCGTGGGTTCGATCCCCAGTACCAATGAAGACCAAAAAAAAAAAGGTAACAAAGCTGCTGTGGGAGGATAACTAAAACAGCACAGGAACAGCCTGTGTGTCTCCATCTTCTGTCCATCCTCTTGGCTCCTACTAAGAGAAATCCTTAGAGAGGTGAACTTCACCTGGTAAGGCTCGGGTCCCTTCCTTCCATGATGTCAATGGATTTAGAGGAACATTTAGGTATTGTTGGATGCATCTGCAATTCCACGCGTGACACATAGAGGGCAGTGGTCACCCTTCATTTCCTTCCTCAAGGGGTCTGAGAATCTTCAAAACTGCATTTTTTTTTGGGGGGTGGGTGGGTCATGGGGCTTGAACTCTGGGCCTAGGCGCTGTCCCTGAGCTCTTCAGCTCAAGGCGAGCACTCTACCACTTGAACTAGCACCACTTCCAGTTTTCTGGTGGTTTAAGATCAGAGTCTCGGGCTGGGAAGGTAGCTCAGTGGTAGAGCACTTGCCTTGCATGCATGAGGCCCTGGGTTCGATTCCTCAGCACCACATAAGCAAAAAGAAAAAAGCCAGAAGTGGTGCTGTGG
>NW_012267234.1:9218654-9221509 GCF_000151885.1 Dipodomys ordii
TCACCCCGCCGCACGCACTCCGGGCGCGGCTCCTTGAACCGCAGCTCGTACGGCAGGACGGCGAGCCGCCGGCGCGTGGCCCGGTCCCGGATCTCGCTGACGACCTCGCGGATGGTGTAGATGTGTTTCCCGATGTCCTGCGGGGAGATCGGCCCGGCTCACGCGCGCCCCACCCCCCGCACCCCCGCGAGCCACCCCGGGCTTTGTTCCTCGGGCGGGATCTCCCGTACCTGCAAAGGCGCGTCCTTCAAGAAAGCCCCGGCGTCGGCCACGACGTGCTCCACCGGCGCCATGTTGACAGGACCGCCAGGGAGCGCGCGTGCGCAGCGCCGGCGCGTCACGACTTCTCAATCTAGGCCTCTGGGAATCCGGAGGAACAGCCGCCGCGATTTAGCGGCGCCCCCTAGCGGCCGGAGCTCCGCGGCTCACGGCGCGGCCTTGCGCATGCGCAGCGGCGCCGTCAGCGCAGGCTGGGCGAGGTTAAGTTTCGTAGTTACTGGAGATCTGTTCAAGCGCTCACTTCATAGCCTTTACTTTTTAAGAATTTTATTTTCCGCATTTGTGCTGGTCCTGGGGCACTCGGCCCTGGGCGCTGTCACTCAGAGGTTTCTTTGTTTTTGTTACTTTTTTTGCTCAAGGCTAGCACTTGACCCACAGCTTCATTCCAGCTTTTTTTTTTTTTTTTGGTGGTTAACTGGAGAAACGAATCGTAGACGTCCCTGCCCTGGGATCCTCATGTCTCACACTCCTGAGCAGTTAGGATTATAGGCATGAGCGATCAGTGCTTTTTTACTTTTTAGAATTCAACCTGGAAAGAAACAAAAAACAAAACCACCTAACTGGGTGCAGGAGACCTGTGCCTGTAATCCTAGTTACTCAGAAGGCTGAGATCTGAGGATGGCGGTTCGAAGCCAGCAGGGGCAAAAAGTCTCCGTGAGGCTTTTATCTCTAATGACCTAAAAGCTGGAAGTGGCAATATGGTTCAAAGTGGTAGCTACAGCCAAAGAGCTCTCAAGGACAGCATTACACCCCAAGGTCAAGCTCCATCACACACACACACACACACACAAATTCCTTTTAAACTTGAGATTTCACCATCATTAAGTTCTAGCCTAGTACATTTGGCTAAATGTTGATGAGTCTTTTTTTTTTTTGTCAGTCATGGGGCTTGAACTTGGGCCTGGGCACTGTCCCTCAGCTCTAAGCTAGTGCTCTACCACGTGAGCCACAGCACCACTTCCGGTTTTCTGGTAGTTTATCAGAGATCCTGCCAGGGCTGGCTTTGAACTGGGATCTGCAGATCTCAGCCTCCTGAGTAGCTAGGATTACAGGCATGCGCCACCAGCACCCAGCTCTGATTTTAGTCATTCTTATGCATGCAAGGCAAGCGCTCTACCACTGAGCCACCTTCCCAGCTGATTTTAGTCATTCTTATCTATTTTCACTCACTTTCTTTCTTGGGTCTTCCTTCAGTCTTCCCCTTAAAATTGTGCCTAATCTGTCCTACCCCAAAATCCTTCAGTGCCCTGATGGTACCCAGCAGCAGTGACCAAAATCCCTCTTCCTTCCCCATTCTGTGTCTCCAGCTTTCTTACCCTTGTCTCTTCGAGCCCCTTGTCTACTTGTACTGTGCCCTGAAACAGCATAGTTGAAGACTATTTCCAGTTTTCTCATGTATCATATCAGTGCATTAGTCTTTATCGCTCACCCTTTTCAGTTTTTCTACCGGATTTGATGTTGCTGATGGTCTTTTTCTAGATTGTCTCTTTGCCTGATCTTGGTGGCTCTTCAGTGTCCTGGTCTTCCTGCTTCTTGGACGGCTTCACTGACTTCTCTTCATGCCCTTCGAAGAACTGTCTTGGCACCTTTGTTTCTCCAGGTTCTCTCCTTCAGCAACAGTACATCCTCAAAGCTCCAATGATCACAATTGAACTCTTCCAAAAATCTCTTTTTTGAAAAAGTTTATACTAGTTATATAGGAGGGGATTTCTCCTCCCAAGTCTGTCTGTCTTTCTTTTCTTCCTTCCCTTCCTTTCTTTCGTCATGGGGCATGAACTCTGAGTCTGGGCACTATGCCTCAGCTCTTCAGCTCAAGACGAGCACGCTTGAGCCACAGCACCACTTCCAGTTTTCTAGTGGTTTACTGGAGATAAGTCTCACAGACTTTCCTGCCTGGGCTGGCTTTGAACCACGATCCTCAGATCTCAGCCTCCTGAGTAGCTAGGATTACAGGCATGAGCCACCAGTACCCAGCTCATTTTATTTTTATTTTTGGTGTGTATCAGTCCTGGGGCTTGAATTCAGGGCCTGGGCACTGTCCCTGAGCTTCTTCTTCTTCTTTTGCTTTTTTTTATTTTTCTCCCTCACATTTCTTCCCTGAGCTTCTTTTTGCTCAAGGCTTGCATTCTACTACTTGACCTACAGCACCACTTCTGGTTTTTTCTGTTTATGTGGTGCTGAGGAATCAAACCCAGGGCTTCATGCATATTAGGTAATCACTCTACCACTAAGCCAAATTCCCAGCCCATCTCTTCATGTCCAATTCTGACACTTTCTCCTGAAACCTGCTATCTTCATTTAGGAGAAAGGTTAAAACTGAGATGTCTGCTCCCTTCAAACTTTTTTTTTTTTTTTTTTTGCCGGTCGTGGGGCCTGAACTCTGGGCCTGGACGCTCTCCCTCAGCTCTTCAGCTCAAGGCTAGAGCTCTACCACTTGAGCCACAGCACTACTTCCAGCTTTTTTCTTTTTTGGCTTATGTGGTGCTGAGGAATCGAACCCAGGGCCTCATGCATGCAAGGCAAGTGCTCTACCACTGAGCACCTTCCCAGCCCCTCCCTTCAAACTTTTTTTTTTT
>NW_012267234.1:9221559-9222812 GCF_000151885.1 Dipodomys ordii
TTTTTTTTCTTTTTAAAAAAGGTTTCAAGTTCCCTGGCTTTGCCCTCTCCCTCCATCTATCCCCAGCAGATGAGCAGTCAGGGATTTTAAGTTGATTACTAAGGACTGCATGTAGTTGTAGGAAAATGCCAAAATGCTTAGACCTGGGATCTTGACCTGGGATCAGGTCACTTACCCTTTACCTCTTGTTTGGTCCTGAGATCTGTCCATATCTTTTAATGTTCACCCGTAATTCCATTACTATCCTTCATTTTTTATGTGCTTCATCTTGGTATAGATGTCATTGGCTCTGAGTTCAGAGCCATTTGATTGTTTATCAACATGGACCCTTGCTGAGTAGAAGGCTGGGCAGAGAAAAGAAGTCAAGAAAGAAGCACCAGTGTTGGAAAGAACTGGAACAGTATGAAGGAAGGGAGGGATCTTTTCGTCAACCTTCTCTTGCTCATCTTTTAAGAAATGGATGCAGGGTCAATTTGTAGCTGGTTAATTACCAGTAAAATCTGCATCTTGTGTATTTTGCTTTTACCTTCTCATTTTATACAGGCCTTTTTATCTCCAGGGTTTGTAAGTTTCTAACTCAAAGCTGAATCAAGATTTTAGGAATTAAAGGGCTACAATCCCAGAGCTTAGGCTTTTATATCTTAGTATCAAGAACAAGTTTAAGGCTGGATATGTAGCTCAATGGTAGAATGCTTGCCTACCATGCTCAAGGTCCTGGGTTCAGTCCTGAGCAACACACACTTGCGCACACACAGTATTTTTTGTTGTTGTTGTTGTTGTTGGTTGTGGGGCTTGAGCTCTGGGCTCGGGCGCTGTCCCTGTACTCTTCAGCTCAAGGCAAGTGCTCTATTGCTTGAGTTGTAGAGCCGCAGCGCCACCTCCAGTTTTCTGGTGGTTTATTGGAGATAAGAGTCTTACGGACTTTCCTGCCGGGTCTGGCTCTGAACCTCAATCCTCAGATCTCAGCCAACTAAGTAGCTAGGATTACAGGCGTGAGCCACCGGCACCCAGCTCACACACAAAGTAGTTTAGCTTTTAGCTGACATTTCAGTAACTACTAAGTGATTAAGCCTATTTGCTTCTAAAAAATTGATATGAGAGTTTCTTGCTGAAGTTGGGAGATAAGAATGGCCAGGTGGGGCTGGGAAGGTGGCACAGTGGTAGAGCTCTTGCCTTGCATGCTTGAGGCCCTGGGTTCGATTCCTCAGCACCACGTAAGCAAAAAACAAGCCGGAAGTGGTGCTGTGGCTCAA
>NW_012267234.1:9224205-9225607 GCF_000151885.1 Dipodomys ordii
CTCTACCACTTGAGCCACAGTGCCACTCCGGCCTTTTTCTTTTTGCTTATGTGGTGCTGAGGAATCAAACCCAGGGCCTCAGGCACACAAGGCAGGGGCTTTACCACTGAGCCACCTCCCCAGCCCCACATTTTTTTAAGCTTGTGGGCAAAAGAAATATCAAAACACAATTACCAAAAATTTACATGAGCTGGTGGCTCATTCTATAATCCTAGCTACTTAGGAGGCTGAGATCTGAGGAGAGTGGTTCAATGCCAACCTGAGCAGGAAAATCCATGCATAAGACTCTGTTTCTAACCACCAGAAACTGGGAAGTGGCGCTGTGACTCAATGTGGTAGAGTACTAGCCTTGAGCAGAAGAGCTCAGGGACAGTGCCCAGGTCCTGTCAGGAATGTCATAAAAAAAAAAGTGCAAGGGACCTATTATCCAAAAGCATTATATACGGGTGGGGGGTGGAGAGGAGAAGGGATGGGAAGGGGAAACAAAGGAGGAGGCAACAATGCTTGATAAGAAATGTACTCATTATCTTGTCCATGTAATTGTAACCCCTCTGTATGGTATTTTCACAAGAAAAAAAAAAGTATATATGAGTTACCTGAGAATGAAATCTGGTTAATCATCTTGTATTGATATTCGCTAATGTGTTAAGTCCCTTCCCTACTGGGGGTTAGCCCCTGTTCTAGGGTCTAGAACCAAAGCCCGACTATTGTACAGCCTCTGTTCCAGGGACAGAACGCAAAAATGGAAAAGCTTCTAAACCTCACCTAGGCCTATAAAATGGCTCACCCCGCCACACCTACCTCCATTCTCTTTGTACACATAACTCTATGAATTACATTTTCGGAGAGCGAGTGAGGGTTAATACGTGGTCTCCCTAGGTAGCCCAAACTGGCCAAGGGCCGGGATGACAGGCTTGTCCTTTTTTTTTTTTTGGTTGGTCATGGGGCTTGAACTCTGGGCCTGGGTGCTGTCCCTCAGCTCTTCAGCTCAAGGCGAGCGCTCTACCACTTGAGCCACAGCGCCACTTCCGGCTTTCCGGTGGTTTCATTGGCGATCAGCGTCTGGCGGCCCTTCGTGCGGGGCTGTTGGAGCCGCGATCCCGGGCCTCCGCCTCCCGGGGGGCTGCGATGCCAGGCGCCAGCCACCGGCGCGCGGCCTGGTCTCGCACATCGGCTTAGAGCCGAGTTTATTTTCCTGAAGTCGCTACTTCTTACGATCCGGAGCGCTGTACGTACTTGGCTTCTCTTCCCCAGGAACGTGGGGCGCGCAAGTGTCACCTGCGCTCGTCGGCTCCGCTGGCGTCCAGTGCCGCCGGGATTCCGGTGGCCACGTGGGGGCCACGCGGAGGGCGGAGACCCCGACCCCCGGGGAGCGCACCAGCCAGCCAGCCCGGCCCAGCCA
>NW_012267234.1:9226466-9227824 GCF_000151885.1 Dipodomys ordii
GGGCGCCTGGGACTTGGCGGGGGGCTGCGAGGGCCGCGGGCGCTTCCGGGAGAGGAGACCCGGAGAGCCGGGGTGCCCAAGGGATGCGCATCCGCGAGCGAGCTCTGTGGAGTTGTGCGCGCCCGAGGAAGGGGCGACTGGGGTCGGAGCTGAGCCCGGGGTGGGGTGGGGGGGGTGTCTGGAATGGAATGGGCGGGTGGCTGGCCAGGGAGGGAGCGCGGAGGGAGGGAGGAAACGCGGCCTGGACCTCTCTCTCCCCCAGCGTCTCTTCCTTCCTAACTCTTGGGGCGTGATTGGCTGCCCGGAACTTGGATTTCGGTCCCATTCAGTTCTTCAAACTTCAGAAAGACTCCCCGAATCTTGATGCTTTTGGGCACGCCCTCTTCGTCCTGCTCCAGGCGGCTTCCCCCCATCTGGGGAAGCTGACCTTTCACACCATCTTCCTTGGAGATTTTTCTCCCATCAGGTCGCCTTTGAGCCTTTACATAATAATAATGATACTAATAATCATAGCCACTTGGGCCATAACCTGCCTTTTAACCTACGCTGTTGACTACGCCCTAGGCCAGTCTCACCTTCACACCTGTCACTGCTGCAGTTTTGGACTGTGAATTTAACCACTGCTTTAAGGACTTTTCCGTGGGTTTAAATTATTCAGCTGTCCTTGCCACGTGACTGCTTATCTTGACAAGCTGTAACTAGGTAGGGTGACTTGAGAGGTCCATGTCCTGTTGTGTAGAACCGTGACCTGGATCGTGATGGCGAAGTTAAAATACCGCCGTTCAAATTTGGTCCCCTTGCTTTTTGCCTTGGTATTTACTAACATGTGCATACGTGAAGGGAATGCCTTGAATGTGTTATAGTTGGACATTCACAAGAAGCCAGGAGAGGGAAATAAAAGTCCTTGGGTAATGTATTAGGAGGTCAAGGGTTTGGATAGCTTGACATACCTTTAAAAGTTAACCTGTGTATTATCCCTGAGAGATTGGGAAGGTGTCACTCCCAGTTCAAAAGGAACAATTATTTCTAAAAGAGTTGACATGGTTAAAAAGTAACTTTTCTGCACTTGCTTACTGGTCTCTTTTCTTCCTGTTACTTTGCAAATCCTTGAAGGGCAGGGTTTTTATTTTATTTGGCTTCCTTAACCACACCTTGTACATTGTGGGCATTTGGTCAGTCCAAGTTCTTTTCTTCATGTTTATTTTCACTTGGGCCAATAACCAAAAATAGCCAGCTGTGTAACAAAGGAGATGGGCTAGAAAGTGAGATCAAATCTCTTGGCCAACCACTTAGCTGTGTGGCCTTTAGTCATCAAACATTGGCCAAAACAGGAGTCAAAGGTGACTCCAAAGGCTTCA
>NW_012267234.1:9233474-9241764 GCF_000151885.1 Dipodomys ordii
AAAAAAAAAAAAAGGCAATATACTGTATGAGTCTACATATATGAAATATCTGGAATCGGCAAATCTTTAGAGCCAGAAAATAGATGAATGGTTATCAGGTGCTGGGAGCAGGAGCAAATGGTAGTGATTGTGAATGGTGGAATACTAAATTTCTTTGGGGGTGATGAAAGTGTTCTGGAATTAGTGATGATGGTAGCACAACTCTGAATATAATTTAAAAAACCCCACTTAATTGAATGCCTTAAAAAGGACAGTAATTTAATATGTAAATTGTATTTCAATAAAGAAAAAAATGCAGCCACCCTGTTTTCCATGTGCTATCTGTCTTGTGGGAGCCCATGAGATTCAAGTACAGGGGTGGGAGTATGGCTCAAGGGTAGGGCGCTGGACTAATATGCACGAGGTCCTGAGTTCCATGCCCACTTCTGCCAAAAACAAAAAAAAAAGAGAACGACAACAAAAAAGATTTTAGTGCAGTACCAGCCACCACTGCCCACTTGTCTAGTGTGGCGCCACGTGATTCTGTTGTTTCCATGTGAATACATTCAGTCTTTCCCTTGCATTTTTTGCAGTGCTGGGGGTGGAAGCCCAGGCCTTTCCCCTGTGAGGCAAGCACTCTACCTCCATCCCCAGCTTGCTTCTGTGTGTTGAGACCCCAGGGAGGGAAGGCCACTGGGGTAGAGCTTTGGGACTTGCCCCAGACCTCTGCTTTCACTTATGTCCCTGAGTCAGTGTGGTGCCTGATCTCTACCCTCCAGCCCTACACTCAGCCTGACCCGAGTGAGGCCTTCCAGCTTGTTTTAACCTGTTCGTTGGGAGATTAAAAGCTCTCTTGCTTGAGATAGTGGAGGGGACTCTGAGACTGTAACTCTATCCATATGGGCTTTTATTTTGAAAGATGCTTGTTAAGATTTCTGTGGAAAGTAAGTTCAGGGGACATTCATTCATTCATTTTTGAGAATTTTGGGTAGATGTACCTGCTACAGTGTGTGGGGAGGTGTTTCTCCCTGTCTTCCACTAAATGCATCAGTGCTTTCAGTGGTGACCTTCTTTGTGTATCTAAACTACAGTCATATTCTAAATGTGTTTTCCCTTCTCCCCTGCCTGCTCCAGGCTCCTCCCCTGCTTTCAGGTCTTTTGTCTTTTGGACATTCGGATGTAAACTCATCTCACCACTGTTAGCAGGGGAAAAATTCCTGGAGTGCACACACACATATATATATATATAGTCAGAGTAGATGTAGACTGGGGCCTGATGTTTCAAGAGCTTCCTGTAGTGCACAGTGGAGATTTGAGCCCAGTTCCATTCATGCTAGGAACCCTGTCTAGGATGAGACACAGAGACAAAAGCCAATGGGCTTGAAAATACTTGGATGGGCTTGCTGTTGGTCTTCCCTTCCTGGTGATGGTTATTTTCTGTTATGTGGAGCTTGGCTATGCCTGCCTGATTGATTGGCTCGGCAGACCTGGGTGACTGTGGATAAATAGCAGACTAGTTACGAAGGACAGAGAAGAAGAAAACAGGGTGGCCTTCTCCACCCTGCTTTTCCACCTCCTCCACTTGTCTGGGTTCTTTCTGAGCCTTCTTTCAAATTTATCCCACTGATTCTGTTTTGGGGATCAAAAAGGTTAGTTTTTCTCCTGCTTCCCAGGCCTTGTAGATGGAGCTTGAAGTGTTAGAACAAAGGCTAAAAGCAGCAAAGCCCAGGAGAACAAGGTAGTTTAAAAATGACCCTTAGTTGAGTTGCCTTAGGAAAGAGTCCCAGTAGATGCAAAGATTTTTAAAATATTCTTTTATTTTTAAAGCCTATAAATAATGAATTTCTAGCTTTTAGTATTTCAGCCCCTGTTGCTAAAAGCCCCAGAGTTAAATTTATAATCATTGCTTTTATCTTGCTTGCTCAAGTTAGGATCTCTCCCTTAAAATTATTATTCAGTTATAAAAAAAAATCCCAATGGTTCAAAGACAAACAGGACAGTCTAAGCTGCTTCTGGATTTATGAAAGTGTTTACCATATTGCTTCAGCACATTTGTGTCCTAGGGCTTGAACTCAGGGCTTAGGTACTATCCATGAACTTTTGTGCTCAAGGCTAGTGCTCTACTGCTTGAGTCACACCTCCATCAATTTCCAGCTTTTTGGTGGTTAATTGGAGATGAGAGTCTCACAAACTTTTTCCTCCCGGGCTGGCTTCAAACCATGATCCTCAGATCTCAGCCTCCTCAGTAGCTAGGATTACAGGTGTGAGTCACCAGCTCTCAGTTAGAACTTTGTCCTTTTAAAGATAAAATGCTGCAGATACTGTGGAAGTCCTCTTGGTCTTTCCTTTTTCCAAGTCCCCTGTTCACTCCTATCTGACTCCATAAGGAACTTCTGTTTTGAACTTGAGTTTGGCATATCTTTCATGTCTATGATTTTATGTTTTGCTACATTTGTGTGTCACAACATAAACTGATGTTCTGTGTATGTTCAGGTATACAACAACAGCATCTGCTGAGCTCAGGCTGCTTGCTTGCTTTTTTCCTTTCTCTTCTGATTTGGGACCTGTACAGGTAAACTGAATTAACATCTCTCAGTTAACAGCCCATATTTCTATTTGGGCAGTACTGGGGTTTGAACTCAAGACCTTTCACTTGCTCAGCAGGTGCTCTATCACTTGAACTATGCCCCTATTTCCTTTTGGCTTTAGGTTATTTTTCGGTTGGACTATCCATGTTTTTGTCCATTGGACTGTCTGACCCCAGACATCAATCTTCTCACTGCTGACTCCCCACATCCTTGATGTGAATTACTATCCCTGGCTTGTTTGTTGAGATGGAGTATTAACTTATTGCCCAGGCTGGCAATAAGTTGAACTATGATTCTGTTGATCTTTCCCTTCCAGGTAACTGGGATTACAGGCATGAGCCACCAAGCCTTGTTCCATTTTAGAAATATAGTTTATCCATTCCCTCAGAAATTTTTGCCATTACAACCATGGCCGTGAACATGGCTTCTGTGTACAGTGGAGAATCTCACCTCCTCTTTCTACCTGATCTCAGAGTGGGATACTGAAAGTCCAGTTTCTGTTTCTTTAACTCTATAGGAGGTAGGGCTGGGAATGTGGCTTAGTAGTAGAGTGTTCGCCTAACATTCACGAAGCCCTGGGTTCCATTCTCAAGTACCACATAAACAGAAAAAAACGGAAGTGGTGCTGTGGCTCAAGTGGTAGAGTGCTAGCCTTGAGCAAAAGCAGCTCAGGGGCAGTGCCCAGACCGTGAGTTCAAGCCCCAGGACTGGCAACAACAAACAAAAAAGAAGTAAGAGGTAGGGTAGAGTTAGAAGCCTTCAAGACTTCTTCCCAATAGGCTTTTAATCTTTCTTTTCTGATGGCAGCAGAGAGACTAGGTCTTCCTCCTGCTTCTCCCAAATAAATTTAGTTTAAGGGAGTGGAAACATCTTTTTAAATCTTAGAAACCTGAGGCTCAAGTTCATTCATTCCAGAAATATTCCTACTAAGAACCAGGTCTTGTTCTAGACACCAACTTCCAGGTAAACTTGAGTCAGACATCACAGCCCTCAGGAGGCTTACACTTCAGCCAGTAGGCAGACATTAAAGGAATAAACTCCTCAGCCCTGGGACTGCGGAGATCCCATAGAGGATGGAGTCAGGGAGGTGTGTGTCGATAAGGGGTAAGAGGGTATCATGGAGTCCCTTGTAGGTCACTTGTACAACTTTGACTTTTACGGAGTTAGAAGGTGTAGTCTTCAGTTTACTGTCATGGTGATGATACTTGAGAGAAACAGCTTAAAGGTGGAAAGGTTTATTTCTACTCTTGGTTTCAGTCCATGGCAGAATATATTGGCAGGAAGCATGTGGGCTGCAAGCTGCTTATCTCATGTTTAGAGGATAGCTGGGGAGAGGGCAGAGAGCAGTGTATGACCCTCTCTTCAAGGGTAAACGCTCAGCAATCTGCTTCCTCCACACAGACCCCACCACTGGGTTGTTCAGCTGTGAACTCATGGGATGGGTCATCTGCTGGTGAGGTTAGAGCCCCGATGAGCCAATCCCTTCCCCATAACTCCACCAGCTAGAGACCAAGCCCTCCCCACAGCAGCCTTTTTAGGGGATATTTCTTCATGTCCAAACCGTGGCAGATAGGAAGTGGCTGGATAGTTTTGAATATCTGAGTGATGGGACTCCTTTACATAATTAAAACAAAAATGACTCCAGTGAATTGGAGATATGATTGATGGGGGCAAAGGGCAGGTAGAGGGACAACAATAATCTGGGTGAGAGATCTTGGTGCTTTGGATTGAAGTGGTGACAATAGAGGTGGTTGAACTTGGAAAGATTAAAGGTATGACCAGAGGGATTTATTGACTTTGGCTGTGGGGTGTAGAAGAGAAAGGGGAAGTAGGCAAGTTGGGAGGATTGCCCTGAGCCACTAGAAGGAGTTGTCCTGAGCTGAGGACGGATGAGCAGTTCCTCGGTCTATGTGTTGAAAGTGCAGTTTTCTTTCCAGGTCAGTGCATGTGACATTCTGAGTATCAAGGCTGAGCATCCTATGAGGCACACCAATTTGGGATTGTCAACAAGAAGATGATCTGAAAACTATGAGACAGGCTGGGAAGACTAAGAGGAGAATACAGCCCTGAGCTTTGGGACACCCTGATGGTGGTGGCAGAAAGAGAGAGAGAGAGAGAGAGAGAGAGAGAGAGAGAGAGAGAGAGAAGAGAGAAGGGGAGGAGCCACACAGCCTGACTCTGTTTCCTGCCTTTGCACTGCTGGTGTAGAGCAAAGGGTGGAAAAAACAGTGCCCCAGCATGAACTCAGGTGTACAGACACAGTGAAACCTGTGCCTTGTACTCAGTACTGACTCTGGAGCAAGCACATGTGTTTGTAGTGTTCTGGGCTGAAGGGGAGTAGGCCAGACAGTACACGCTGCACACTGAACTGCGAGGGCTGTGCTGACAGCACTTGTAACACTTGTTTGAGTTAAGGGCTGAATTCTTGCTTTTTCATGAAATGTCATTTTTTACTTGAGAAAACAACTAAGAGACAAATGAAAGTCACTAGAGGAGTATTTGGCAGACTTCTCCAAAATGAGTGAAGTGAGCCTGACATTTCAAGGAAAACAACTGGCAGTATTTGTTGCCAGTGACAAAATAGTTCTTAAGTATAGATCTGAATTTTGGGCCTTGTATATCTACCCACTAGGAGCTGGGCAACTACTAGTGCTTGAAGGTTTATGTGAGAAGATTAGAGGTGACATTCACAAATGTGATTTTTTTGATATTGTATAATGAAATGTGTCAACATTTGGAATCTCTACATAGTTTAATGAGCTGATGTCTTTCCAAATGACAAATGATGATGTTCCAAAAGAAAAATAACATTTGAGTACAGATACATTCAGAATGCCAGCTTGACTTCCGCTTCTAGGCAAGATGGAGTGACAGGGACACCTGATGGCTAATGATGTTGACCATCTTTTCATGGCTTCATTAGCCATTTGGGTTTCTTTGGTGAAATGTCTAATCAGATCTTTTACCCATTCAAACAGTTCTATTAGTTTGCTGTTGTTGATCAGAGACTTTGGTTTTGGAGATGTTCGGTTCTATTCTGCATTCTCCAGACATTGCCCTTTTTGTCCTGTGGTCCTCTTAGGCTCTCCTAAAACTGCTGTAGGAGCATTAGTCATTATGAGACAGAGGGACAACAAACACTCTGATTTTTTTTGCCTCTGTCTCTTTATTTTTAATTTTTTGTTGTTTTGAGATGGTCTCAAGATGTAGCCCTGGCTGGCCTAGAACTTGCTATGTAGCCCATACTGGGTTGAGATGGGAATAAACAGATATGTAATACTCTAGCTTCAACCCCTTACCCTTCTCTCCCCCACCCCCAAGTGCTGGGCTTACAGGCATGTACCGCCATGCACAGTTTTTTTCCCTGTCTCTTTAATTTTAACGTAAATATTAAAATTGCGTTTATGTCGTTAATCTTCTCAGGAAGTAGCTAAGTCCCCTGCTTTGCTTGTATTGCAGTTGCTGGTGATGATATGGCCTCCGCCAGCTCCAGCCGGGCAGGCGTGGCCCTGCCTTTTGAGAAGTCTCAGCTTACCTTGAAAGGTGAGTGGCTCTGTGTGGTGGAGATCGTTTGTCATATAGCCCAGTCTCTGGGCAGGATGTGGGTCATATCCACACCTTGGTATGGAGAGCAGTATCTTCTAGAATAGCCTTTGAGCCTCACTCCTCATTCTCATCAGATTGTTACTTTGTAGACAGCATATTTTTTTCTTTTTCTCTTCCTTTCTTTTTTTTTTTTTTTTTGCCAGTCCTGGGGCCTGAACTCTGGGTCTGGGCATTGTTCCGGAGCTTCTTTTGCTCAAGGCTAGTGCTCTATTACTTGAGCCACAGCACCACTTCTGGCTTTTTCTGAGTAGTTTATTGGAGATAAGAGTCTTACATGCTTACCTGTCTGGGCTGGTTTCAAACCATGATCCTCAGATCTCAGCCTCCTGAGTACCTAGGAATATTGGCGTGAGCCACTGGTGCCCAGCTGTAGCCAGGATTCTTGAAAAAGAAGGAATGAAGAAAGTAACTTTGGGCTAAAATGGTCTGAAATGGTGATTTTTTCCTGTCCTGGGCTCTTTCCTATCTCCTCATACCCTAAGTGATTGATCCAGCCTGATGGAGTGATTAGTGTCTACTCATTCTCAAATTTATGTCTTCGGCTGGGCCTTATTTTGGAACTCCACATTCGTATCCAGTAGCCCACTTGTCACCTCCACTTTGTTGTCCCTTGGTCTTGTAATGACTAAATGTCCCATGCAGAAGTCTTGGATTGCTTAGGAAGGCCACAGGACACTAAGGGCAAAGTCTAGAGGAGGCAGAGTTGAATAGAATATTTCTAAGGGAAAGTCAGAGCTTGATAAAAGAAGTATGTCTTATTTTTTTTCGATGGATAAAATATCTGAGTGTTTAGTAAATATCTGCATTACACATGTCCAGAACTGAGCTCCTGAATTTTCTTTCTCATATCCTGAATGAGCCAACCTGGTTGGTGGCTTAGTCTTCTAAATGCACTCAATGGTCTAAATGCACTCAATGGTCATGTTAGATGCAGTACCTCATACCTGTAATGCCAGCTACTTGGCAAGTGGAGATCTGTGTGGAAGACCTGGGTTTGAGGTCAGCCTGGGCAAAGTTATCAAGATCCCCCATAATAACAAAAACATAAGCATACTGATTAATGTCTGTCATCCTACACCAGAGACTTAAGCCAGAGTTTGTGGTCCAGGCTGACCTGCCTAGGCAAAAAAAAAAAAAAAAAGAAAGAAAAAAAAAAAAAAGGGTGGGGGGTGGCTGGAGGCATAACTTAAGTGAAGATTAGCGAGTATGAGACTCTATGTTCAAAACCCAGTCCAGACAGCAGCAACAAAAGTAACCGTAGCCAGATAGCCAGGCACTGGTGGCTCATGCCTATAATCCTAGCTACTCTGGAGGCTGCGATCTGAGCATTGCTGTTCAAAGCCAGCCCTGGCAATAAAGTCCGTGAGACTCATCTCCAATTAACCACCAGAAAACCAGAAGTGGTGCTGTGGCTCTCAAGCAGTAGAGTGTTTACCTTGAGCAGAAGAGCTGGGAGACAGTGCCCAGGCCCAGAGTTCAAGCCACATGACCAACCTCCTCCCCGCTCCAAAAAAAGTAACTATAATTTGTTATCACAGAAGTTCTCTTCCAGAGCCTGATACAGATATATAGAGACACATGGGAAAAGCAAACAGGACAAATGGCAACAATTAGTGATGACTATGCAGATGTTCCTTGTTATTTTTTTTTTTTTTTTTGGGTCCGGTCGTGGGGCCTGAACTCTGGGCCTGGGCGCTGTCCCTCAGCTCTTCAGCTCAAGGCTAGTGTTGTACCACTTGAGCCACAGCATCACTTCTGGTTTTTTTCTTTTTGCTTATGTGGTGCTGAGGAATCGAACCCAGGGCCTCAAGCATGCAAGGCAAGCGCTCTACCACTGAGCCACCTTCCCAGCCCCTCTTTTAACTTTTCTATATGTTGGAAACATCAAGGAAGGCTAGTAAGTGCAACATGTGATTCTAGATTGGGTCCTATGATGGACAGTGAGTTAGTAAAACTTGAATAAGTTCTGAAGATTAAAGAATAGTGTAAAATGTTAAATGTCTTGATCATTGTACCCTTGGTTGTGTTGGAAATTTTTTTGTGTGTCAATTATGGGGCTTGAACTCTGGGCTTGGGCACTGTCCCTCAGCTCTCCAGCTCAAGGCTAGCACTCCATC
>NW_012267234.1:9245691-9247427 GCF_000151885.1 Dipodomys ordii
AGATCTCAGCCTCCTGAATAGCTAGGATTATATAGTACCTAGCTGGGGACTGTCTGTATTTGAGCTTCCTTAACCTCCTCTGTACCTTAAAGTAATTATATTGCCATCTTCTTGGATGCGGAAACCAAGGCTGAGGGAGGTTACATACTTTGTCCAAGGTCATTGATGGGCCTCAGAGAGTTAAGATTTAACATAGGTTTCTTGTTCACTAGCCCTTGTCCATAACTTGTGCATGCTGCCTTTTGAGAGAGAGTTTAAACCACTAGGCCTGTTATTCAGACTCCTGTTAATGTACTTTTATAGATCCAATTAAGGGGTCCTAATGTCATTTTTGTGTACATATTTGTATGTATTTCCTTTTTTCATTCAAGTTGGAGCTCAGTTACATACTTTTTTGTAACTTTTTCTTGACCTTTTTCATTCCGTTTCAGTGAAACTGGATTAGTTCTAATGTGGTAATAACAAGTTTTGCTTGTTTTGTTTTGTACCTACTGTTAAGCCATGGCCATTTTTTGTAATTTTATTATTCTAATTTTTTTTTGTTTACATTCTTTCTTTTTTTTTTTTTTTTTTTATTTTTTTTTTTTTTTTTTTTTGGTTGGTTGTGGGGCTTGAACTCTAGGCCTCGGCACTGACCTTGAGCTCTTCCAGCTCAAGGCTAACGCTTTACTACTTGAGCCACAGCGCCACTTCTGGCTTTTTTCCTTTTGCTTATGTGGTCCTGAGGAATCGAACCCAGGGCCTCAGGCAAGCAAGGCAAGCACTCTACCGCTGAGTAACCTTCCCAGCCCCTGGTTAAATTCTTGTACAGATAACTTTGTACTCGTGTTCACTCTTATTCTTAGGGTATATTTCTTGATGTGACTTCTAGGTCAAAAGGCAGGCATAGTTCAACCCTTTTGGTGCCTGCTGCCTGAGCTCTTTTTAAAGTCTGGACCAATTTACACATGAACAATGAATGTATATGTGTATCTGCCTTCCAACCTGGCCATCAGCAACTCCTGTCTTCAGTAACTTGATCATTTATTCTAGGATTAGATCATTTCTTTCTTTCTTTCTTTTTTTTTTTTTTTGGGTCCGGTTGTGGGGCCTGAACTCTGGGCCTGGGCGCTGTCCCTTAGCTCTTTAGCTCAAGGCTAGTGCTCTACCACTTGAGCCACAGTGCCACGGCTTTTTTTTCTTGCTTATGTGGTACTGAGGAATTGAACCCAGGGCCTCATGCATGCAAGACAAGCACTCTACCACTGAGCCACCTTCCTAGCCCCGGATTAGATCATTTCTAATTCTGCAGCTGCTGCCTATTTCCAAGCCTTTATCACTCTGAACTGTTTTATAGAGCCTTCTTAATGTCTCCTTGCCTCTTCCTTTGCTCTTTACAATAGAGTTTTGAATCCTGCAACATGAATTGAGCCCAGGTCAACTAGGTCAAGTCATATCCCTCCTCCAGAGTTTCCCATCTCACTTTGAGTCACAACTAAGGCTGATCCCTTTTTGCCTTGAAGGATCTCAGATCTTCCCCTTACCTGATGACTGTTAGAGCAATCTGTCTTACCTCCTTGTTCTTCTCATTGGCTCACTGCTGCCCTCTTGCCTAAAGCTTTTGCACTGGCTGCCCTCGTCCTGAAATCCTTGTCCTGTGTCCTCATAGCTGTTCTCTCTGTCATGCTGTCATGTTTTCAGATATTTTCTCAGTGAGGCCTTCCTTCTCATACTGCATTTCCTTTTTTTTTTTTTTT
>NW_012267234.1:9247477-9265635 GCF_000151885.1 Dipodomys ordii
GACAGAGTATCTACAAATGTGTGTGTGTGTGTGTGTGTGAGAGAGAGAGAGAGAGAGAGAGAGAGAGAGAGAGAGAGAGAGAGAGAGAGAGAGAGAAAAGAGAGAGATATTCGGGGGGAAGCAGAGCTAGTGTAATGTACAGTAACATCAGGTGACTTGAGTGGAGGGTGTAGAGGAATTCTTCGTATTCATTTTGCAAATTTCCTTTCAATTACAGGACTCTCGATTAAAACGAGGCCTTAAGTTAAAGGCATGTAGCGCTGCTTTTTCACCAGCAGGTGGCCTCAGCTAACCTTGGGCTGTGTGTAAGGTCCTGTGTTTTTCTTCTCCGTTCAGCCTCAGCACCACCAACCTTAATTCCCAATACTGACCCTTGTTGCTTCTGAATCATAGCCACAACTGTGTTTTGCTTTTGTTTTTTGTTTCTAGACTTCCTTCCTTTTGGCTCTGGAGAAAGTTATTGCAGATATAACCTGGAATGTTTGACCTATTCTAGGTTGTGGGCCTGTAAGGGACAGAGTCACCTACCTCCCTTATTGCCTGTGAGGGAGATTTGCTTACTCTCAACAGAGGGTGCCACTGATCAGTCACATCCTGTGATTTGGGGCATAGCATGGAAGATGGTAGAGACGTTTTTTTCCTTACAACCTAGGTTTTTCGCCAGCATCATAAAGTACTGAGAGACACATTCCCCTGAGGCATAGTACTTGCTTGGCTTGTTGCTCTGTGAGATTTTGGCTTGCTGGTGCCAAGTGAACATGAGAAAGCCTACCGAAAGAAAAGGAAATACAGGGGAGGGGAGGGATGGTATGGGAAAAGCAAAGGAGGGAGTAACAATGCTTGATAGGAAACGTACTCATTACCTTACTCAGGTAACTGTAACCTCTCTGTACAGTATCTTTACAATAAAAATATATATTAAAAAAAAGAAAAAATAAAATTATAGCCACAGGCAGGGGCTGGGGGGGGGAGGGTGGGGAAGGAAATACAGATGACTAATCAGCACATGAAAAATATTTGGCCTTACTGTTTATTGAAGAAGAATACTAGAGTGGACAACAACGTCCAGTATGGTGTGGAGTCAGGCTGGTGGGCGTACATTTTGGCTTGTGGCTTTCTGGCTGGGCAGCCAATGACCTCACTTCTTAGTCCTGTTTCTTCCTGGTAAAGTGGCATGATGGCTTATTCCCCATCTCATGCATTTGTTGGATAGTGTGTGCATAGCAGTGTCTATGATAAGTCCTCATTGAGTCTTAGAATTACCTTGAAACTGTTCTTAAAGATCTGTATGGTTTGCCAAGAGTGAAGAAACATTAATCAGCACTCTGCAGTGTTTGGTGAAATGGATCTATTCCTATATTTAGTGTCCACCTAGGTTTACCCTTTGTGAAAGGGAATTAGGCAGTTTTAAGAACTTAAAAAAAATGTTTATGATGGGTGCCAGTGGTTCATGCCTGTAATCCTAGCTACTTAGGAGACTGAGATCTGAGGATAGTGGTTCAAAGCTAGCCCAGTCAGAAAAGTCTATGAGATCCTTATCTCCAGTAAGCTACTTAAAAAAAAAGCTGGAAGTGGAGCTGTGACTCAAGTGGTAGAGTGCTAGCCTTCAGCAAAAGAAGCTCAGGGACAGTGCTCAGGCCCTAAGTTCAAGCCCCACAGGACTGATACAAAAAATAAATAAATGAAAATGTTCATATACTTTTGGGAAATATTCAGCACATGCATATATGTATATTTGTGGCAATTTTTCTTTCTTTTTTTTTGGGGGGGGGTCTGATCATAGGGCCTGAACTCTGGGCCTGAGCGTTGTCCCTCAGCTCTTTAGCTCAAGGCTAGCGTAGAGCAAGAAATTATAAGCAAATCTTAACAATGGTAAAAAAATAATGAATATTGTCATACAACAGAATTATATTGTAGGGTTGTTTTGGGGGTTGGGTATAGGTCACTGACATAATGCTTGCTTACTCAGTCTTCATTCTCAGCACTTCCAAATGAAAAAAAAAAAAGATTTTGGATGGGGGAGAACTTTAAAGAATTAAAGAAATAAAAATAAGTTTGTCATGATAACTAATGATGATCATCTCAGGGGTTTCAGATAAAAACTGACTTTTTTCTTATGCTTCATGGTTTTTAAGTTTTTCAATACTCATTTCTTATAAAGGTTTTTTTTTTTCTTTTTAAGAAGCAGGAGAAAGGAAAATTTACTTTTGAAGAGATTCCACAAGAGCCAGGCAGACCACCTGCCACAGGAGGGCATGGGAACTCTCTGGCTCATCTTCCACTCTTTCTCCTGTCCAATGCAGTGGTGTCGGCAAAGCCCAAGGTGCACACTCGACAGCCTCGCATTAACTCCTACGTGGAGGTGGCCGTGGATGGACTCCCCAGCGAGACCAAGAAGACGGGCAAGCGCATCGGGAGCTCTGAGCTTCTCTGGAATGAGATCATCGTTTTGTAAGAGAAAGTCATTTCTTCTGGAAGGCAATAAGAAGGGGAAGGCAGAGGTGCCCTTCAAGGATGAGGGGGAGCCTCTGGCTCCTGCCCCAGGGCTCCTCTGTCTGTGTTTCTACATCACAGAGCTCACAGAGCATTCATTGTTAGCTAGAGGGTTGCAGGTCAGCATTGGGGTGGGGAAAGGTGTATGCCAGTGTCTTCCTGTTTTGCAACCCCCAGATGTTAGCTGTGTAGTGTAACTGTTTTCTTGCAAGTTGTAGGAGTGATCAATCTGCTCCGATGCCATGAATCAGGTCTTTGTTTTCCAGGAATGTCACGGCCCAGAGTCACTTAGATTTGAAGGTCTGGAGCTGCCATACCTTGAGAAATGAACTTCTAGGCACCGCTTCTGTCAACCTATCTAACGTCCTGAAGAACAATGGGGGCAAAAGTACGTATGATGAAGGGGTAGCTGAAGTGATTCATCCGTGGGGCTGGGGAGGGCAAGCAAGTGGGTCTGGGGTACCCTTTCACCTTTAACACTTAGGGCCAGGGCTGCAATGCTTCTGACCTCACTTGCTGTTTGTGGAATCTGAGGAAGGCTGAGAGCCTTTCTGCCTCTGCCGGCATTCAGTCTCCTGCATCCTGGGCCTTAGTGGTGAGATAAATTGCCGAGTCCCCCCATCCTTTCTCAGGGTGTAGACCTTCCCTGTGCCCCCTTCTGACTCAGATGTGTGATATGTTGGGTTAAACTGTCAAATGCCTCCAGCCTAAATCACTGCTCTCCTTTTCTGAACCCTAGAACAGAACAAACGATGCGTATGTGTGTATGTGTCTGTGTACGCATGCGTGTGCATACGCATATGTGTGTGTGTGTGCATGTACCTCATGGTTAGTAGGGCTTTGTGGGTGATTACTGGATGCTGGGAGATGGCAGCTCCACCTGAATTATTGAGAGTGCCTCTGTCACCTGGGCATATAAATCCTCACTTTTCTGTTTGTTGCTGTTTGTGGTCAGTGGCCTAACCTGAGCCTGTGGGCTTTAGACCCTCCCTCATAAAGCCTCTATTCAGAGCAGGGCCATATGTAGCGACTGAACGTTGCAGAAAGAAAGCCTTGATGTCTGCTGTTGAGAAAATATTTTTTGAAAGTAAATTTAAGCTGAGAGAGATGTGGGGGTGGGGAGTGCTGAGTCCCAGGGAAGTTTACATTGATTTAAGAGTCTTTTCCTTAGGAGCCAGTCTTTTCTGCTGGCATTATAGAGATGTGATGGCCCCTGTTGGCCTGAGGAATGGTGGAAGAGCATGGCTATGTCTCTGTTTTGGTTCTGATGCTTACTAGTTTTTATTTTCCCAAGCCCTAGCCTGCTTGTTGGGATTGATTATCAAGGAAGGTTGTATTTGTTATTTATCTGGAAATTCTCACATTATGGTCTAACACAAATATGAATGGACTCTTTCCCCATCTTCATTTGTCTAGTTAACAGACAAGCTTTGTTGTTGTTTGTAGTAGTGGGGATTGAACCAGGGCCTGTGCTCTTCTATTGAATCACACCTCCAACTCTACATACCAGGTCTTTGTTATAGAAGTAAAAGTTGAAAAATCAGAACATTACAGAAAAGCACACAAACATGCAAAAAATAAAACTCACTGTAAACCCAGCACCTCACATTACTGCTAACATTTTGGTATGTGTACTCTTTTGAGCTTTTAATCTGTGTGCAGATATATATTAATAGTGTGATTTCAATGAAACAGAGCAGAGTTCAGAGCATAATGTGAACACAGTATGCCTTTGCCTCTGTAAAATGTATCAATCTTCATTTATTTATTTTTACTATTTTGGTTTTCTGAGATAGAGTGTTATGTAGCTCAGGCTGGTCTTGAAGTCACTGTGGTCTTACTTCTGCCTCCTGATTGTTGGTTATAGATATGTATCACCATGCCTAGCCATTTATTTATTTGTATTTTATTTTATTATTTTATATTGGTCTTGGGGTTTGAACTCAGCTTGGGTGCTGACCTTGAACATTTTTTGGACAATGCTAACACTCTACCATTTAAGCTATATCTTTGTTTCCAGCTTGTTGGTGATAAGTTGGAGATAAGAGTCTCCTAGCTGGGCACGGGTGGCTCACGCCTGTAATCCTAGCTACTCTGGAGGCTGAGATCTGAGGATTGGGGCTCAAAGCCAGCCCAGGCAGGAAAGTCTGTGAGACTCTAATCTCCAATAAACTACAAGAAAACCGGAAATGGTGCTGTGGCCCAAATGGTAGAGTGCTCACCTTGAGCTGAAGAGCTGAGGGACAGCGCCCAAGCCCAGAGTTCAAGCCCCATGAAAAAAAAAAAAGAATCTCTTAGACTTTTCTGCCCTAATTGCCTTTGAAATGTGATCCTCAGCTCTCAGTCTCCTGAGTAGCTAGGATTACAGGCATGAGCCACTAGTACTCAGCAGTTACTTGTCTTACTTGCTTTATTAATCATTATTATTAAAAAAGTTAGGATGATTGTTAAACTTTTCTCAGATATCCTAAGCAACCGTTAAGATGAAGACATGATTGTTATTTACTGCTTTAACCTCCCAATAGTTATAGTCTTTGAGTTTCTAGAATATACCTAATTGCTTGAGGTAGATTTTTCCTTGAAGGTTTTGTTAGGATCACTATTAATGCTTTCTTGGGGGTTTTCTGTCTGTATACATCAGTAAGACTTGTCTGTAGTTTTGCTCTATTTTTGAAAGTTTTGGAATCAAGGCTAAACTAATTTTATAAAGTAAATTGAAGCACTTTCCAACTTTGGGAACTGACTCCTAGCACGGGAATGATCTGTTCCATGAGTACAGGAAAGAACTCAACCATAAAACCAACCAGGCCTGGCATCTTCCTTTGAAATAATTCTTTGATGGCTTTTCAGTCCCCCACTTTCCATAATTATTGGTTTATTCAACTTTCCTGATTCATCTTGAGTCAATTTTGTTAATTCATTTTTTTCTGAGAGAATTGTTTCGTGAGATATTCTTATATACTAGTATAAGGATCTAAATAGTATTCTCATTTTATCAAATGTGTGTAATTGTTTTTACTTAGATTTTTTGATACTCATATATTTTTCTCTCAGCTTTTCTTCCTGACTAGCTTAAGTGGTTTTAACTTTTTTTGTTTGTTTGTTTCTGGTTGGTCATGGGGCTTGAACTCAGGGCCTAGGTGCTGTCCTGAGCTCTTCTGCTCAAGGCTAGCGCTTTACTAATTTGAGCTACAGTGCCACTTCTGGTTATTGAGTGGTTAATTGGAGATAAGTGTCTCATGGGGTCTTTTGTGCCCTGGGTGGCTTCGAACTGCAATCTTTAGATCTCATCTTCCTGATAGCTGGGATTACAGATGTGAGCCACCAGCACTCAGCTGTTTTAACTTTTTGTTTTTAGTTTTCTTCTTTTTTTTTCCTGTGGTGCTGGGATGAAACAGAGGCTCTTGTGCATACTCAGCAAGCACTCTACCACCAAGCTATGCACCCAGTCCTTTAGTTTGCTTTACACAGAGCGATTTGGATTTGTCAATTATGTCATATTTTCTGTTTTTAGCTTTATTCACTTTTTCCCTTATATCTGTTTGTCTTCATTCATTCATTTACTCACTCATTTCATAACTTTTCAAATTGAAAGCTTAGTACATTTTTGTCCTTTCTTGTTTCATAATGAAAATATTCTTGCTTTAAACTTGTCTCTGATTTTTTTTCTTGTGAGTATTGAAATTTTTTTTCAAAGTAAAGTGCACAAGTTTAAATGTTACGGCTTGATGAATATGTGCATATATTCACACGTTCACATCTGTGCTTATCACCACTTTGATCAAGATACAGAACATTTTCCTAATGTTCATATCACTGAGATCATACAGTACCCTTTTCTCCTCCCTTCCTTTCCTTTCTTTCCCTTTTCTCCTCTTTCTTTTCTTTTTGTCTTTGCAGATCTGTCTTTCTCTTTCTCCCTTTCTCTTTCTCCCTTCTTCCCTTCTTCCCTTCCTCCCTTCCTCTCTTTCTCTCTTTCCTCCTTCCCTCTCTCTCCTTCTCTCCCTCCCTCTCCCTCCATCTTGCTTCTCTCGTTTCCTTCCTTCCTTCCTTCTTTCTTTCCTTCCTTCCTTCTTTCTTTCTTCCTTTCTTTCCTTCTTTCTTTCTTTCTCTCTTCTTTCAATGGGATTTGAACTCGAGGCCTAAGGCCTTGTGCTTGCTAGGCAGGTTTTCTACTACTTGAAACATGCTCTTTTGACTGGCTTATCATTTTGTACTATAAAATTCACCCATTAATGTATCAGAAGTCTGGTATGAGATTTAGTTGTTGTATTATAATATGTGAATATGCCACAATCTGTCTGATTTCCTCTTGGTGAGCATTTGAGTTGTTTTCAGTTTTGTCATTGTGAACATTTTTTTGGGGGGAGGGGCAGGGGTACTCAGGGCCCCATGCTTGCTCAGCACACAGGTGTTCTACCATGCAAGCTGCAACACCCCCGGTCCTTGCTTTGACCATTTGAGGAGATCTACGCATGCATAGCAGCATGGGTTCACAGGGTGGATATGTTTACCTTTTGTAGGTATCATCAGTTTTCTAGTGCTGTACAAATATTGTATTTCATAAATCTTGTTGTTTTGCTCATTGTTTGTAATTAATATTGAGATTTCCTCTTCATGCCCAGGGTTATTTAGAAAGGCATATTTTTTTTTTTTTTTGTCGGTCGTGATGCCTGAACTCGGCCTGGGCACTGTCCCTGAGCTCTTCAGCTCAAGGCTAGCGCTCTACCACTGGAGCCACAGCAGTGCCACTTCCGGCTTTTTCTGCTTATGTGGTGCTGAGGAATCGAACCCAGGGCCTCATGCATGCAATGCAAGCACTCTACCACTGAGTCATCTCCCCAGCCCTAGAAAGGCATGTTCTGTGCTGCTTGGGGTGTTGGTTGTAGCTGTTGCTGGCACATTTGTGTATGGCTGAGTTGGGTAGTAAGCCCATTAGATCAGAGTCTGATGGGAAATGTGGCTCTTGGTAGGGCAGTGGCTACTTTTTCTCGGGAAATCAGATCTGGAAGGACAGCAGCACAGTCTGTGTACAAAATGTTCTGGTCATGTTTCACAAAGCCTTCTCTTAAAAAGAGCAAAGCCATTTCTGGGTGACTGTAAATATGTTGTATAGAGGAGCTATTCATACTTTGTAGATGCAGGGGCCAGACTAACTGGATGACAGTCTTGATTCCAGCAGTTTGCTGACATTGAGGAGTCACGGAACTTCTATGTGCTTTATTTCATTTTCTGCAAAACGTTGTTTTGATATAAAATGAACTGAGAACAGCATCTGGCACATGTAAGACCTATGTAAGTAGTAGCTGTCTCCTCTGATACAAAAGTTCATCCTAAAAGTTAGCAAGTTTGAGTCCCTGAAGTAGGCCACAGAGATCATTTTCTGGTGTGAGGCCTTTTGCCTGGAGGCAGTCTTGAAGTTGTCACTGAAGAGAATCCCAGGGTGGGGCAAATTCAGAAGCTTTGGTGAGGTGGAGTGGAAATATCCTTATCTTGGGACATTTCAACACCATGTTTTTGGTGCCTGCTGTCAGCCTAGAGCTGCTGGGCTGCAAATGCTTCCAGAGGCCAGATATGAATGCAGTCACACAGGGCAATTGGGTCCCATTATGTTAGATTGGTTTTTCTCCCTTTGGTCTGGTCATTCTAAATAGCTCTTCTCTGGAAAGGCAGCAGATGCCCTTCCTGGCATTCTTCTGTTCCACAGATGTCAGATGTAACTAGTTCTTGCACTTGTTTCCTTGTTTCCCTTGGGTGGACTTGTAAGTTGACTAGGAAACTCAGCTGGCTGTTTTGTGTCTTCTCTTAGCAGAGGGATGCTATGCTGGAGGGTTTTTCTCAGGCTCTGTGTATTTATGGCCAGTCTTGGCTTTCTGCAGGGATGTTGACCTGGGTGTGGCTGCAGAGAGGATTTGACCGAAAGTGCTTGTCTGGCTCCTAAAGATAGTTCTACTCCAAATCAATTGGGTTGCATATTGTTTGTGTGTGCATGGGCACTCATGTTAGAGATTAAACCCAGGGTCTAATGCATGCCAGGTAAGCATTAGCTTGTAATACTGAGCTATATACCCAGCCCACATATTGATTTCAAAAACCCTTTCTATTATTTTAGAGGTATTTTCCTGGAGGGGGTTGGTGGGGTAGAATCACATTATGTAGTCAAGGCTGGCCTAGAATTCACTATGTAGCCTAGACTGGCCTTGAACTCGTGATCTTTTAGTTTTGGCTTCCTGAGTGCTGGTGTGGTGGTGACCACATATAATCCCAGGTATTTAGGAGGTGGAGGTAGGAGTTCAAGCAGATCCTGAGCAAAGTTATATAGATACCATTTTTAAAACAATACAAAACAAAAAGGAATAGCTGCGTGAACCCTAAGTTCAATCCTTAGTACCTCAAAAAAATTAAATTCAGAGTAAAGTTGTAATGTCATAACAAAGAATTTCTCTGCACACTTCAACTGATGGTTAATATTATAATACATTTGCTTTTACATTATTTTCATTTATATATACATATATAATTATTCTCTGAACCACTTTAGGGTAACCTATACCTTGTGCTTTCTCCTGAAATGCCTGTTACCTGCTAACAAGATGGATTGTTTCTTCTCTTACATAGATATAGTGCAACTAACCAAATGAAATTTAACTTTTTATAATATTGTCTTCTCATTTCAGTTTTTGAGTTGTCACAGTAATGAGCTTCAAGTGAACTTCTCTCTTGGTGCAGTATTTCATGCATTTACTAAGATGCTGCTTTGCATTTAGTTATCAAATCTGGGGTTCTTGGGCCTTTTTTTTAGTTAGTCATGGGCTTGAACTAAGGGTATGGGCACTGTTCCTGAGCTTTTCTGCTCAAGGCTATCACTCTACCACAATGAGCCACAGTTCTACCTCTTGTTTTCTGGTGGTTAATTGGAGATAAAAGTCTCATAGATTTTTCCTGCCCAGGTTGGCTTTGAACCACTATCAGATCTCCTGAGTAGCTAGGATTACAGGCATGAGCCACCAGTGCCTGGCTTTAGGCCCTTTTTTTTTTTTTCCATCTTTCATGATTTTGCATTGTTAGCACAGATCAGCCAGACATTGGTGGTTCATGCCTGTAATGCTGGCTACTCAAGATACTGAGATCCAGGGGATCACTGTTTAAAGCCAGCCTGAGCAGAGCCTATGACCAAAAGTCAGAGCTGGATGTGTGACTCAAATGATAGAGTGCCAAAGCCCTCAGTTCAAATGCCAGGACTGTCCAGCACCCCCCCCCCCCATCAAAGAAAAAGAGCACAGATCATTTGGTTAGAATCCCTTCACTTTGGCTTTCTCTGCTGTTTCTCACTAGAGTCAGAATATGCATTCTCTGATGAGCAGGGATATTGTGTCCTTAGTTCATGGTCTCAGAAGCAGACAACTCACATGACATTAATTTTGATCATTTTGTTATGGTGCTGCCCTCTAGTGTTTCTCCACTGCAACTGTTTGCCTTTGCAATTAAAAAATAACTTGTGAGGAGATAGTTTGAGACTATGGGGTTTTTTTTTTGCACCTTCACTTACTAGGTATTATGTGCAGTCATGGTTTTACTGTGATGGTGGTTATTATTCCTCTTTTCATCTCCCACTTACCAGTTGACATAGTGCTACAAGAAAGAGCTTTCTCTTTTTCCTGTATATAAGCATACTATGTATTGTCAGTCATGGTTTCTTATTTTATTCATGGAGTTGTAATTTATTACTACCATCCTCTTGATGCTAAAATCATCCATGGTGTGGCCTCTTCAAGAGATGAAGTGGTACTTTGTCTTCTTCAAGGGTGGGTAGCTCTCTCAAGCTTGATCCTGTATTTGGACATGTCCCTATCATATATTTTTTTTTGTCCAAATATAATTCAGTTTTTGAATTTACCGTATGATGGTGACATTTAAACTCAGAAAAGAAGGGCAAATGAGCATTGCGATGCCAGCTAACCTAGTGGTTTTCAGAATGTGGTCCTGGGACTGGCAGTATGGGCGTCTCCTGAAAGAAATGTAAATGCCTAGGTCTGTTCCAGACCACAGAATTAGATACTCTGGGGAATGGGCCCAGCAATCTGTGTTTTAACAAACCCCACAGGAGTCACAGATGTAAAGTTAAGTTTGAGAACCTTTAAACAAGTAGTGTGTGTGGGGAAGTAAATTTAGTTACAGCCTTTACATCAACCTGACCTACATGTGAGATGCTTTTTGTTACTTATTTTTTAAAACATTTTACTTTTAAATCAGTGTGGACTTTATTTTGGGGGAGGGATCTAGTTGTTTTTTTCCCTTCTGGATTGTTTACATCCTCGTATGGTTCCGCACACTTCTCACCAGTCTTCCTCTGAAGTTTCTTGGCTCTTCAGAATTTTTTTTTTTGTCGGTCGTGGGGCTTGAACTCTGGGCCTGGGCGCTGTCCCTCAGCTCTTCAGCTCAAGGCGAGCGCTCTACCACTTGAGCTACAGAGCCACTTCCGGTTTTCTGGTGGTTTATTGGAGATAAGAGTCTCATAGACTTTCCTGCCCGGGCTGGCTTTGAACCGAGATCCTCAGATCTCAGCCTTCTGAGTAGCTAGGATTACAGACGTGAGCTACCAGTGCCCGGCTCCCTGACCTTTTTTGTGCTCAAGGTGAGCATTCTACCACTTGAGCCACAGAGCCACTTCTAGCTTTTTCTGAGTAGTTTATTGGATCGAAGAGTCTCATGGACTTTTCTGCCTAGGCTGGCTTTGAACCACAGTCCTCAGATATCAGCCTCCCAAATAGCTAGGATTACAGACATGAGTCACTGGTGCCTGGCCTTTTTATTATTTATTTTATTTTTGTTTGGTTGTTTTTTGGGTCCAGTCGTGGGCCTGAACTCTGGGCCTGGGTGCTTTCCCTCAGCTCTTCAGCTCAAGGCTAGCGCTCTACCACTTGAGCCACAGTGCCACTTCCGGCTTTTTTCCTTTTTGCTTATGTGGTGCTGGGGAATCGAACCCAGGGCCTCATGCATGCAAGGCAAGCGCTCTACCACTGAGCCACCTTCCCAGCCCTTTTATTTTATTTTTTGTTTGTTTTTGCGAGTCCTGGGGCTTGAACTCAGGGCCTTAGCACTGTCCCTGAGCCTCTCTGTGCTCAAGGCTAGCGCGCTACCACTTGAACCACAGCGCCACTTCAGGACTTTTCTGTTTATGTCTAACTGAATAATCAAACCCAAGGCTTTGTGTATGCTAGGCAAGCACTCTACCACTAAGCTACATTCCCAGTCCTTTTTTATTGCTTTGATTGTGGTGCTGGGGATTGGACCTGGTTCCTCACATATGCTAAGCACATGGTCTATCACTCAGTGACATGTCAATCATGCTACCATTTAACAAAGTATGCAACTCTATGCTTTTTTTTTTGGTCAGGAGCTTGAACTCTGGGCCTGGGCACTCTCCCTCAGCTCTTCAGCCCAAGGCTAGCACTCTACCACCTGAGTCACAGCGCCACTTCTGGTTTTCTGGTGGTTTATTGGAGATAAGAGTTTCATGGAGTTTCCTGCCCAGGCTGGCTTTGAACCGAGATCCTCAGATCTCAGCCTCCTGAGTAGCAAGGATTACAGGCGTGAGCCACTGGTGCCCGGCTTCAACTGTATGCTTGTTAAGAAATTTGCCAAATTGACACTGGCTACTGGGAGGCCAAGACTAGGAAAGTCAGAATAGTTTGAGAAACCTCTTAGTAGTGCATGCCTCTCATCCTGAGAGACATGGGAGGCTGAGACTGGGAGGATCACAGTTTCAGGCCAGCTCAGGCAAAAAGCTGTGAGATTCTCATCTCCATGGAAGGATGCTAGAGGCTGGTGTCCCTGTGATTTTAGCTAGGACAGATTAGAAAGCTTAAAGATCACAATTCACCTTGGTACTCAGTAGGGGAAGTGAGACCTTACTTCAAAAATAGCAAAAAAACAGGGCTGGAGGTATGGCTCAAGTGGTAGAGGGCCAGCCTAGCAAGTGCCAAGGCCCTAAATTCAGGCTCTAGTATCACCAAAGGGGTAAGGGGTGGGGTAGAAGAAGAAGGTGGGTGCTGGTGGCTCATGCCTATAACCTTAGCTGTTCAGGAGGCTGAGATCTGAGTATCATGGTTCAAAGCCAGCCTGGGCAGGAAAGTCCATGAGACCCTTTATCTCCAATAAAATACTCAGAAAAAGTCAGAAGTAGTACTGTGGCTCAAGTGGTAGAGGTCTAGCCTTGAACACAAAGAGGCTCAGGGATAGCAACTGGGCCCTGGGTTCAAGCCCCACCAGAACTGGCCAAAAAAAACAACAACCCAAAACAGTATGACTATTACTATGAATGTTTTCATCATTTCAACAATCCTCTATGCCCATTTCTAGTAAATTCCCATTCTAGTCCCTGGTATCCCAAATGCAAGCCTTTGTTTCATTTGCCCCTGTCTAGTTGTGGTGACATTAGTGACTACCATACTTTTTTTTTTTTTTTTGCCAGTCCTGGGATTGAACTCAGGGCTTGGGCACTGTCCCTAAGCTTCTTTTGCTCAAGGCTAGCACTCTACCACTTGAGCCACTGTACCACTTCCAGCTTTTTCTCTTTATGTAGTATTAAGGAATCGAACTGAGAGCTTCATTCCTGCTAGGCAAGCACTCTATCACTAAGCCACCTTCCCAGCCCCCTACTGTACTCTTGATTGGCACCAGATGCCAGGCTCTGGGATTTCAACCCCTCGTTAATAGTCTCTGAAAAGGTCTCTGTGTGTTGTTGCTTTCCATCATCTGCACCTCAGGCAGATAGGCCCAAGCCAGAGCCTCAAGAAATACCTAAGGAAGCCAAAAGAGCCCCCTCTTGCAGCCAGCACTCCTACCCCCTCAAAGTTATAGGAGGGGCCCATTTTGTGGCTTTGGTGTCAGTCAAGAGCTGCTTGAAAGAAAGGTCCTTTTAGCCAGGAGTCTTGAAAAATAAACATATAGACCCTGCAATGAATGTTCAAACAAACCTACTTTCTGTGTTACTGGCTGAGAGATTGCCTTGTGGAACTCATATGAGGAGAGAAGAAAAGCTTTCTGTTAGGAGTTCATTCCATGGGCCGGCCACCTCAATGCAGCCCGGTGGGCTGCTGCCTCTGAAGTGTTCTGTAAGGCTGTGGGCTCTGAAAGTTGGCCAGCCTTTGGAGAACATGTGTGTGATAAAGGAGGACTTTACCCCTTAGAAGGCTGAAAGCAGGCCAAGGCAGTTGCCAGCTTCTTCTTTCTCTAAGGTATATTATGACCTTTGTATTATAATCTAGCATTGGTGATCAAGGTGTTTCCACCTTTTCTTTCTTCTTAGACTTCGGTTCTCTATGTTGGAACAGGGTTTTGTGTGTGGAGGAGAGATTTCCTTTATCTCTGCAGGGCATTTGGTTAGGATTGTGAGATGCCCTGGAGAGGGAAAGACTTAAAGTTTATTTGCTAAAAAAACCCAACAAAACAACAAAAACAACAAGAAGAAGAGTTTATTTGCTGGCTTTCATACCATAAATAATTAATTGCTAAGCTAGATGTTAGCTTTGAATCACTGAACAAGGCAGAACAGATTATAGTTCTCCTGAAATTAAGGAGAGAAAATCTAGAGAAAAAACAGACAAGCATTGAACTGACTAATGGCATAAGACATTCCATTTGAGTAGATGTCATGGAAAGAAGTATAGGGTGCTCTGGGATTGCATCATGGTACTTGCCCCAGCCTTGAGGAGGGATGCGTGTATAGCAGGGAAGGCTTTGTAGAGTGACAGCTATTTACCCAGAGAGCGAGAAGGAGAACAAGAGAAAAACATTCCAGGCTGTGAAGAACAGTTCATGGTAGAAATGGGCTGGATGGGGTCAGTTTGTCAGTTTGGGACCAGGCAAGGTAAGTAGAGAGCAGGTCAAGACTGACAGAGATGAAAGAAGGCAGCTGGCTCCAGGTTGACATAATGCAACAAATGTAATTTAAAATTTGTAGCCACATTAAAAAGAAGGAAAAAAGTAAAGGTGACCTTAATTCTAACAGTGTATCTTGTACTTACTATATATCTGTATAGCTAATAATACAATTTTTTTTTTGTCAGTCATGGAGCTTCAACTCAGGGCCTAGCCACTGTCCCTGAGCATTTTTGCTCAAGTCTAGTTGCTCTACTACTTTGAGCCACAGTTCTACTTCTGATTTTTCTGGTGGTTAATTGGAGATAAGAGTCTCATAGACTTTCCTCCCTGGGCTGGCTTTGAACAGTGATCCTTAGGCTCAGCCTCCTGAGTAGCTAAAATTACGGGTGTGAGCCACTGGTACCTGGCTTACAATACAAAAGGTTATTGTCACACATTAAATATAAAGAAAAGAACTATCAATGAAATATTTTCTTTTTTTGGCACCAGGTCTTTGACATTGGATGTGTCTCTTACATTTACAGCACATCTCAATCCAGTGTGCCTTCATTTCAAGTGCTCAGTGGCTATGTGTAGCTGGGCGGCCTCCACACTGGACAACTGAGGTTTAGAGGCAAAATCACTGAAGGAAGTTCAGGGAACTTCTTTTCTGACTCAGATTACTGTTAGTGTAAAGCTATATTATTTGCACAGTTCTAGAAATACCTTCCATTCCTCTTGAGCCTGCTTCCAGAATAATTCAGATTTTTTTTGGAAGACTTGAGCTATTTGTCAGCCACCTAGCCATCATGTCTAAACTGGGAAATGTTATAGGCATGAAATAGTGGCGTTGAATTGGTAATTGGAAAATAAGACCATTGCCTGGAGATGGACTGTTTTCTTCCCCTTGATATACTTGTTGTTTTTTTTTTTTACAATCATTCTATAACATCTCTACTTTAGACTTACTATTGTAGATTAATTATTGCTTAATCCAAATCCTAATTTGGATATAGTATTTCAAACCTCTGAAATTGTAGTTTCTAAAAATTCAGTTTTTGCTTCTGAAATAAGGTGGTGGGTTAGAAGGTTATGTGTGAGTCAATGAGTGAGTAGTAGTCAGTGTAACAGGACAGACTGTATTCTAAGGAGATCATCAGGAATCACAAAACTGGTGACAGAACAGCTGAAAAGCATGGAGAAACAGAAAAGCTATGAACAGAAAATAGGAAATAGCCTGCAGCTTGAACCCTTTGAACCCTGCCTCCCTGGGAGGGAGGAGAAACTGAAGCCAATACCACAAGTGGCACCTGGGGATTGAGCTCTCAAAAGAAGGTTGCTCATAGCTGTGCTTGAGTGGCTCAAGCCTGTAATCCCAGCTACCTAGGAAGCTGAGATCTGAGGATCACAGTTTAAAGCCAGCTTGGGCAGGAAAGTACATGAAGCTTTTATTGCCAGTTAACCACCAAACAAACAAACAAAAACACCCGGAAATGGAGCTGTGGCTCTAAGTAGTAGCCTTGAGCACAAAAGCTCAATACCTAGACCTTGAGTTCAAGCCACAGGACTGGCATATCAAAAATAGAAAGGAAAGAAAGAAGGAAGAAGGTGGGAGGGAGGGAGGAAGGGAAGAAGAAAGAAAGGAAGGAAGGAAAGGACGGAGGAGGGGAGGAAGGGAGAAAAGAAGACTGCTCATTAAGATGAAGAAAACCAAGAGTTAACATCCAATCAGATGTGCAAATTATAACTTGGAAACATAAGAAATATGAAAAAATAAGGCAATGTGATCCTTCAAAAGTTTTTTCTTCCTTTTTTATATTATCTATTTATTTTTATTGGCAAGGTGATGTACAGAAGAGTTACAGTTACATAAGTAAGGTAATAAGTACATTTCTTGTCGAACTTGTTACCCCCTCCCTCATTTCTCTCCCCTTCTCCCCCCCCAAGTTGTTCAGATCATTTCTAACATATTGTCTTGTGAATATTGCTGTTGCATTGGTTCCTTGCTTGTCCTTCTTCTCACCATCTTGTTGTTCCTCTTCCCTTCCCTAATTCAGATAAACGTATATACGATACCTAGGGTACCAAAATCAAATACAGTGACAACAAGGGATAAACTCCTTCAAAAGTTTACAACTCTTCAGTAGTTGAGTCCAATCTTGAGTGACAGCTTGAGGCTCTAAGATCTAGTCTCTGCATATACATATAGTATATATCGGACACAAATGTATACTAGTACTAGAAGAAGTACACAGGCTAATTATATATATAAAAAATATGCATTATCCTTAGCTGTCAGGGATACATAAATCAAAACTACATTGAAATTCTCTCACCCCAGTCAGAATGGTTATATTTGATGAAACAACAAATGATGGTGAGGGTGGAAAAGATAAAGAAAGCTGTGTATGCTGTAGCACATGCTGTTTGGTGGAAATGTAGATCAGTGTTGCCATGATAGGAGTTAGTATGGACTCCTATAGAATAGAATAACTATGATCCAGCTTTACCCCTTCTGAAGAAATCTAAGTCACTGTGCAATACTTGGATACCTATGTTTATTGTGGCATTATTCATAATAGCCAACTTATTGGGATCAGCCTCAGTGCCCATCAAGAAATGAATAGATAAAAAATATAATGGAGTATTATTAGCCATAAAAAGGCAAAGTTATATCATTTGCAGGAAAACAAATAGAACTAGAAATTATGATGTTATGTGAAATAAGCCAGACTCAGACAAATACCACATTTTCTCCCATATGAGGAAAAGTCATGAAAATAGAAGGACTATTTGGACTATTTGGGAAGTGAGAGGGTGTATATATGAGAGATAAGAGAGGGTAAAGGACGGCTGAGTATGAGTACCTTATATACATGTATGGAAGTGTCATAATGAAATTCTTTATTTTGTACAATTGATATATGCTAGTAAAATGAGCAATTAAATTAACCTACACTAATAGAGTAAATATATGCTAATAAATGAATAACAAAAATGAATAAGAGGAATAAAATTGCTTTTAAAAAAGGAGTCTTTTAAAACCAGCATTTTCTTCATAAAATTATTTTTCTAGTAGGCTTCTACATTTTGCTATGCAAATAACCTTTAAAAGGAGGTCTGTGTTGCAAGCCTGCTGTGTTTATAGACATGGCTTTGGTCCTGGGCAACAGTGATAGGTAGTGTGTGGCTGAGATTTCCTTTGGGCACAGAGAATGGATGATCTGTGAAAGCTGGCGAGTCTGGGAATGGAGATTAATGGTGTGAGGAGGACTTTCCCTACCCTTGAGGCAAAGTAGCGCTAATAAGGAGGCAGCAGTAACCGATGTGAACTATTTATTCTAAAGACTTTATTTTTCCTGATCTATATTTTATTTCCCTAAATATTTATTAGAATTTTTTATTAGCATACATTAGTTGTACAATGAGAGGGTTTCATTGGGATATTACCATACATGTCTACAATGTATATCAATCAGCATCATTTCCTTAATCACTTCTTACTCCTCTCCCCATCATAAAACATTTTAACTGGTTTCATTGTTTTCTTTCTCTCTCTCTCTTTCTCTTTCTCTCTCTCTCTCTTCTCTCTTTTGTCAGTTGTGGGGCTTGAACTCAGGGACTAGGTGCTATCCTGAGCTATTTAGCCCAAGGCTAGCATTCTACGACTTTAACTTTTTTTTTTTTTTTTTTGGTCCGGTTGTGGGGCCTGAACTCTGGGCCTGAGCACTGTCCCTCAGCTCTTCAGCTCAAGGCTAGTGCCCTACTACTTGAGCCACAGCGCCACTTCCGGCTTTTTT
>NW_012267234.1:9265685-9268961 GCF_000151885.1 Dipodomys ordii
TCACGGTCTCTCCTGCCCGGGCTGGCTTTGAACCGCGATCCTCAGATCTCAGCCTCCTGAGTAGCTAGGATTACAGGCGTGAGCCACCAGCGCCCGGCTCTCTTCAGAATTTTTATTTTACTTTTTAACAATCTGACACATACCCACATGCACACATCATCTGTGCACACATGAAAATATTGCTTTCTGTATCTATCTATTCAATATCAAGAGTTCACACTGAACCCTCCAATCCCAATTTCAGGCCCTGGATCTGCTGTGCTGCGCCTGAGAACCCTAGCCCCAGCACCATCCATACAGTCAGTCACTTGTTTCCTGAAGTCTAGAATATATAGAGGTGATTTGAGAATGCCCCCATACTGTGGTGATAAATGGAGGGTTTTCTACATATGGTTCTTTTCTTTCCCCTCTGTGAATCCCCTCCCAATTGAAAGAATAAAGAAAGAAAGAACACAGATCCTTATTTAGTTAAAAATATTTTAAGTACAGATTTGTTAGGGTGCCTTCCTTTCTGAAAACAGACTGGCCAGTTAGGAGCCAGATCTTCCTGGTTTTTGGTGAGGATGGAGTGTTGTAGTGGGTGGGCCTCGGGGTTCATGAGCCACTCCTGATAGACAGTGCATGTACTTATTCTGAAGTAAATACAGACACTGTTTTTGTACTTTTTCAGCTAAAAAATAAATAAAACTTCCACACCTTTCTTGGAACTTGATTCAGAGGGAGAGAGAGGAAATATTTTGAAAGTCGCCATCCAGTTAAAAACAATTTGAAAATTTAAGTCTGAAAAACCACTCAAGTTTTTTTTTTTTCCACTCACATTTTTATAGCTGAGGAGGCAGTGGTTAAGGAACGAAAGTGAAAGGCTGCCTGGTTGTGTAGCATACATCTGTAATCTCAGCAGTTGAGAAGCTGAGGAGTGCAGAAGTTTGAGGCCAGCCTGGGTGAGAGTTTGTCTTTAAAATAAGAAAGAAAAAGGAAAAAAGGTGAAAAGCACTGTATTACATTCTGTAAGCCAGTAGAGAATGATCATTTCAGATACAGCAATAAAGCACAACAGGCCTCATGATTGAAATGGCTAAACCCATTCTACATAGCTAGTTACTGTCATAAACTTGGTAAACCTAGTAAATAACAGAAATAACTGAGAAATAGTTATTTCAAATGCATGGCATACTCAAAGTGATAAGATTTTTTTTCTTGCTCTTGAAATTGGAAATTATTACTATTTTTGATTATTAACAGCAATGAAAGTCTATGTGTTTTTCTATATTAAGAATAAAAAGCAGGGCTGAGAAGGTGCCTCAGTGGTAGAGTGCTTGCCTTGCCCTGGGTTCGATTCCTCAGTACCACATAAACAGAAAAAGCTGGAAGTGGTGCTGTGGCTCAAGAGGTAGAGCGTTAGCCTTGAGCTGAAGAGCTGAGGGACAGCTCCCAGGCCCAGAGTTCAGGCCCCACGACCAGCCAAAAAAAAAAAAAAAAGAATAAAAAGCAGAAGAAAATAAAACAAAAAGCAATACGTATTAAAGTTAAATGTGTATTTTTTTATTTCATACATACTGTTTAAAAAGAAGACAAATATTCTGAGTGCTTAGTATGTGTCAGACCTTGTTTGGTTTCCCTCTCTATGTATATATAAGAATATATAGAGCTGGGCACTGGTGGCTTATGCCTGTAATCTTGGCTCCTGAGGAGGCTGAGATCTGAAGATCGTGATTCAAAGGCAGCCTGGGCAAGAAAGTCCGTGAAATGGTGCTGTAGCTCAAGTGGTAGAGCGCTAGCCTTGAGCTGAAGAGGTGAGGGACAGTGCTTAGGCCCAGAGTTCAAGCCCCATGACCGACAAAAAAATAAAATAAAATAAAAGAATATATAGATAGCCCTGCACTAGTGGCTCATGCCTATAATTCTGTCTACTCAGGAGGCTGATATCTTAAGTATCATGCAGACAGATCTGAAATTCTGAAAAGCCATCAGTGGAGTTATGGCTCAAGTGGTACAGCACCATCTTTGAGTGAAAAAGCTAAGGGAAAGTACTAGGCCCTGAGTTCAAGCTTCAGTACTAACACACGCACACACGCACACACACACACACTCTATTGTACATTTTTACAGACCTTCTATGACTTACGAGGTTATATTATCCATTTACATTATATAACATTACATTTACAAGGTAAATTCATTGTAAGTTGAAAATATCCAGAGTTGAGAGTGTATTTGATGCACCTAACCTACCAGGCATCAGAGTTTAGCAACACAGTGTGATGTATTGAGTATCTTTCCCTTCTCCCTGGGTATCCTGGCTAACTAAGAGCTGTGGTCTGCCTCTCCCTCCCAGGATCATCAGAGAGAGGGGAGGGAGAGAGAGAGAGAGAGAGAGAGATCTGTAAACCATTAGCCAGGGACAAGATTCAAATCCAAAATTACAAGTGTGGTTTCCATTGAATGGATATTGCTTTGGCACCATCATGAAGTTAAGAAATCTGAAAATGAGCCATTGAAAATTGGGGACTATCTATTTTTTTTTCTCTATCTTTTTTTGGGTGGGGGTTGTAGGGCTTAAATTTAGGGTCTGGGTGCTGTTGCTGAACTCTTTTGCTCAAGTCTAGCACTCTACTACTTTGAGCCACAGCTTCAATTCTGGGTTAATTGGAGATAAGTGTCTCATGGGACTTTTCTGCATGAGCTAGCTTTGAACTGTGATCCTTAGATCTCAGCCTCCTGAATAGCTAGGATTATATAGTACCTAGCTGGGGACTGTCTGTATTTGAGCTTCCTTAACCTCCTCTGTACCTTAAAGTAATTATATTGCCATCTTCTTGGATGTGGAAACCAAGGCTGAGGGAGGTTACATACTTTGTCCAAGGTCATTGATGGGCCTCAGAGAGTTAAGATTTAACATAGGTTTCTTGTTCACTAGCCCTTGTCCATAACTTGTGCATGCTGCCTTTTGAGAGAGAGTTTAAACCACTAGGCCTGTTATTCAGACTCCTGTTAATGTACTTTTATAGATCCAATTAAGGGGTCCTAATGTCATTTTTGTGTACATATTTGTATGTATTTCCTTTTTTCATTCAAGTTGGAGCTCAGTTACATACTTTTTTGTAACTTTTTCTTGACCTTTTTCATTCCGTTTCAGTGAAACTGGATTAGTTCTAATGTGGTAATAACAAGTTTTGCTTGTTTTGTTTTGTACCTACTGTTAAGCCATGGCCATTTTTTGTAATTTTATTATTCTAATTTTTTTTTGTTTACATTCTTTCTTTTTTTTTTTTTTTT
>NW_012267234.1:9272848-9287755 GCF_000151885.1 Dipodomys ordii
TGCTTAGGTTTTTATTGGTTGGTATTCTACCACTTGAGCCACACCTCCAGTTCTGGCCTTTTACTATTTACTTAGAGAAGAGTCTTGTAGTTTTAACTCTCAATTCCTATATCTCAGACTTCCTTAGTAGTTAGGAATATAGGCATTAGCCACTGGCACCCAGATTGTGTCTTGCTTTTTAATTCAAGTTGAATTAATTTTCCATTGTAAATTCCATTCATATCCTCCTAGTTTTTTTCCCCAATGTCTTTGTGAATTCCATTAATATCTTCTTTGTTATTTTTTTCAATGTCTTTGACTAATCAAATGCCTCCACTTTATCTTCAACTTCTGATGCCTTATTTTCAGCTTGTTCTGTTCAATTAAAGAGGATTTTGATTGAGGTTTTTTTTTTTGGGGTTCGGTCATGGGACCTGAACTCTGGGCCTGTGACCTGTCCCTCAGCTCTTCAGCTCAAGGCTAGCGCTCTACCACTTGAGCCACAGCACCACTTCCGGCTTTTTTCTTTTTGCTTATGTGGTGCTGAGGAATCGAACCGAGGGCCTCAGGCATGCAAGGCGCTCTACCACTGAGCCACCTTCCCAGCCCCTTGATTGAGTTTTTTATTTGGACCATTGAGTCTTCATTTCCAGGATTCTATTTTTTCCCCTGTCAAGATTTCTTTATCTTTATTGAATTCCTCTTTTATTGTCTTTTCTAGTTCATTCAGTGGGTCAAAATCTCTAGTAGTTTGTATCTTTGAATGAATTTAGCTGTTTGTACATCATCTCCTTTATTTCATTGATCATTCTTGTCATTATTTTATTGAATTTGTTGTTTGGCCTTTCTTCCTCTTGACTATCATTTAAGCTCTTTTGTGTGGACTTGTGAGTTAAGGGTATTCTTCCCCTTTTCTGCCTGAGGTAAGTCTGTGACCTGGGCTCTGGCTGGATGTATTACTAAATGTCCTTTAATTTCCAGGCTTTCCTAGATTGTGGCTCAGTCTTAAAGCTTGCCCAACCTCAGGCTGCCTGCTAGCAATCAATGTAAACTGATCACTTAGTAATCAGCAGAACATGTGCTTTTCTCCTCTATCATAACCTAGCCCCTAGCAATGCTTGGCAGATAGTGGGTGCCTAATCGATGTTTCTCTAATAAATGAATAAGAAAGAGAGAAAACAAAACTTATAAACTGGTTTTGTAAAGTGAAACCATTTTCTTAAGAATTAATGGAGCCCACAGTAGACCCAAATAGTAAGGTATGATGAAGGGTAGATTTCCAGCAGCACAACAACAGAGGGTCTTCAAGGTCAAGATAGACCCTTATCCACTGTGTTCTGAGAAGAACCTGCCAAGGCATGCATGTTAGAGGCAGAGGAAAGGTGGTCAAAGCAAAGACATTCTTGGTACTCCAACAAGCATTCCAGTTTTTACAACCGGATTCCAGCTAGGTAGGAAAGACTTATACTTACTAAGTTATAGCTACAGTTGGGTGCCAGAGAAAGCTCATAATGGTAAACCTTGAATTTTCTGGTTTTGTTGACTGCAAAGAGGATGTGAAAGAGTGCTCTCTTTCAACTTGGGTAGACTCCAGCCTGTGAGTACCAGGTTACAGGGACCTGGGGAATAGAAAGGACACTATTTACTCTTTACCCTTCTGGAATTTCCTCTGGTTCCGTTCCTCTGTGCACCAGTGTTTTGCAGTTATGTGTAGAATGAACACTGACCTGTTAATGAATGCTCTGTTTCTTTTCACGTTGTTTTGATGGACTTGTGGGATTAAAGGCAGAAGGAGCTAGAAGGAAGGAGGCTGGTTCTATGGAACAGCTCTGTGAAGGCCAAATCAATTCTAGCTTCATTAGGTTTTAGAGACACTACTTAACCCTAAAATTCTGGGTCTCCCTTATATAAGCATTCTACTTTTATGTCATTTCATTTTTCTCACATTTCCAGGTAAATCCGTACCTGTGAACAGGAACAGAAAGAAAGCAATTTTTTTAAAAAAATATAAGACAAATACATTAGAGTGTGTATGAAGCCCTGGATTCTATCTTTAGCAGTTCAAAAAACAAAACCAACCCAAAACTCAACATAGTGCTCCATGCCCTATTTTGTTGGTGTGCTAGAGATAGTGATAATAAAAGACCCTTAATCAGAAAGTTCTTCCTACCATACTATGAAACTGTCTGGGCAAGAGTTCTGAATTTCATAAATAGAATCACTTTTTAGTAGCATGTTTTTGGCAGTTATGGATTATGTAGGTTTTTTTCTTTTGTTGGAATGAGGGCAACTTCCGTACCCTATTTATCTATACTTATTAATACCACTTGCAAACAGCACATTATAAAGTCCAAGTCAAGAAAGTGAAAAAGTAACTGTTAGAAAAGTATTACTCATTCTTGTTATGTGTACCAAGTCTTCGCAATAGGACATTGTTAACCTGAAGCCACTTGTACATCCAAAGCTTTGAAGCTAGGAAAATAGGAGTAGCAGTTATTCCCCAAACAGCTTGACCACTGTATTTTTTGTCTTTTGGTATTTCCAGCTATGTGTGTAATGTTGACTCTTTCAAGTTTTTTAGTTGCTGCTTGTGTCTTAGGTATGCTAGCCTGGGGGAAAATAGAAAATTGTGAAGAAAATATGGAGCAGACATGAAAACACCCACGTGCAAAAAGTAGTCAATGTGTGCCTCTCACCCAGCTCAGCAGACATCTTCAAACAACCATTCCTGTCTCATCTAATTGCCCACCACATGCTCACTGGCTCAGTAAACCCCAGACCTATTTCATCCATGAATATGTCTGTCTGTATCTCTGAAAGATGGGCGCTCTTCAAAATCATAATCTTGGGCTAGAGGTGTGGCTCAGTGGTGGAACATTTACCTGGCATACCTATAGTTTTGGGTTCAATCTCTACACCAGTTAGTCAACCCAACCAACCAACCAACCAACCTACCAACCTGAACTCATAACCTTCATGTTAATTTCATACCTAAAAAACCCTAATGGTACTTATTTATCTTAGCAGCAATCTAACTTGTTTTTATATTTCTCCACTTGTGCAAGTTTCTTCTTCTCTGCCATTGGTTTATTTAAGTCAGGATACAAACAAAATTGCTATGTCTTTCAAATCTCTCCTTTTCTTTTACTTGTTTTTTTCTTTCTTTTAATGTTTTTAAATTTTGAAAATGCTAACATATTAAAATAAAATTTAAAAAGAAGAGAGTGCTGGGGTTTGAAGCCAGGTCTTTGTTTGCTAAACAAGTGCTCTACTACTTGAGCCACTCCATCAGGTCCTTACAAGTCTTCTAACCTAAGGATTTCCTTCCTTTTCACGCTTTGAGTCTCTTGTTGACGAAATGGAACACTTTGTCCTGTCTGGTTTTCCTCATTTTAGGTTTTGTTAGTGTTGCCCTGAAATGTGGCTTAACATCACTCTGCTTCTGTACACTCATGGGTGGATCTAAGGGCTTGTCCTGATCCAGGTTCTCTGTTGTTCTTGGCGTGGTGGTATGCATTTCCATTAGGGGGAACCTGGCATTTGCTTGTGTGTCTTGGTGGGCTGGCTATTAAAGGCCTTGCCTGACACTGTCCTTGAGATTTTCCAGGTTCATTCCCGCAGATTCTAATACCAGCTTTACCACTGTCTGTCGATCTTCATAAAGTAGCATTATGGGGTTCTAGTAACTGGTTGGTACTTAGAATAAGAAGAAAGAGTGCAGTCCTATAAACAAAAAAGGATGCTGGCTGATTGCTGAAGTTGGCATGAGCCTCATGCCTTTGGCTTTTTTGGTAGACCTGAAGTCTCTTGCCAGCAGAATGTTTATTATGATTATTATTATTATTATCATTTTCTGTTTGGCTCTAATTGAATCTGATTTCTTCTAGCCATGCCCTCAGTTGGCCTTTTATTTGCTGTCCCTGCCTATGAATTGTCCAAAGGGTTTGTAGGGCCTGCTCATGTGCTCCGTGGGGAGTCATGGGTCTTTCCTAACATTATACCAAACAGGAGGTTGAGTCCTAAGTTTTCTTCCTTTTTTCTTTTTAATTTTCTTGCTTTCAATATATTTTATTTTGATAAAATTACGAAGTAGGGACAAAATACTTTTTTGGTTGTTACTTTTTTCTTCTGTTAGTATTGAAGTTTGAACTCAAGGGTTCATGTTTGCTAGGCAGATATTCTACTGCTTGAGCCACATCTATAGTTCCCAAATACTTAAAAAAATAGTTAAGTGACTTGGAAAAATAGATAAAGCCCCTAAAGCTTTAAAAACCTAACATCAATTTTTATGTAAAGAATATTAAAAATATTTTAGATATAACCAAGAGTAACTTAGGCAGACCACTTTTGATGTAGACCAAACACAAAATGTTGTTCTATAATGGTCCAGAGCACACTAGTAATCCATTTGGATTTCCAGACTACTTGTTTGAAATCGAATCTCATAAGGAGAGAAAACCCAAGAGAATGTCAGTGCCATTGCTTCAATAAAATAACCCCTGTCACATGTGAAATGTTACCCACAAAAGCCTTTTACAGACCAAACTATGAAAGTGGAACACAAAAACAAAAAATTCAAGGCTGAATTTTCTAAGACAAATGGAAGATATTGCCATTGCCTTGGCCCAGGTCACCCTCTCCTCTGGTCTGTGTTACACAGTGATTTCCTAGTTTGTCTGGTCTGCATCAACCCTTGTTTGTCCTGCAGCCAGAGGGATTGTGCTTCTGTAGGATCTTCTCCCTTCCTACCTTCTCGTGGCAGCCCACTTACATGGAGAACACCGAGGGCTTGCAAGGGCTCCAGGGCTAATGCTTCGGCCCCATTACCTCCTGCCTTCATCTCCCGCTCCTCTCTCTCCTTACTTTACTCCATCTACACTGGCCTCTCTGCTGTTTCTCACATGAGCCTGACAAGCTCTCACCTAGGACCTTCAAACTTGCTTTTTCCTCGGCCTAGAATAGAATTATTCTTCCTTTGGCTATTTACATGCCTCTGCCATGTGCTCAGTTGTCACTTCTCTCATGAGACTTTCTACCCCAGTCATCTTTCAGTGAAGCTCTCTGACCCCCATGCTTGTTTTCATTTTTTTTCGTACTGTACTTGCCATCTTCTAACAGATTATACCATGTTTTCTCTTTCTTCCAATTAGAATATTCACACCTCTGGAGTACGGATACTCATATTTTGTTCTGGTAGAATCACAGTGACTATAGAATGTGGGTGCTCAGTACAAAGTATATATAAGCTTCAAGAATCCAGCTAGCGCAGGGCCTGCCAAGCTTAGAGCGGTGGATGAGCATTTTTTTTTTTTGCTAAAAGCATTTCCAGTTATGGAAATTGCCCTCCTATTTCCACTTTTGCATGGCTTTCCTTTCTTTCTTTCTCATTTCTTTCCTTCTTTGCTTGCTTGCTTCCTTCTCAAAGTTTCATGCATGCTAACTAAGCACATGCTCTACCTCCAAGTTACACCCCAACCCCCATGGGTTTCTTGATTTTTGAGCTGTGCCTCCAAAAGCAGTAGGAAGACTTGCTGGAAGAGAAAGGGCCTTTGTAGAGATGTCAGCATGGCTGTAGTGAAACCAGAGGGCTCAGAGGTGAGGTGGCTGAGGACGCTATTTATAACTAAGATTCCAGTGTATGCGTTCCAGCCACACTTACGCCTTTCAGCCTGTCTGTGTGCTCCAGTCTGTCACTCAATTAGCTAATGGTTTCTTTAGTCCCATTATGCATTGTAGGGTTCCCCTGGCTCAGGTTTTTTTAAAAAAAATTCTTTTGGAGAGAATAATAAGGCGTTCTGTTCTCAGAGGTTTAATTTTTAATAGCCTAACCAATTTCAAAAATCCCTTCTCCAACTGTTTATTATGAAATTTGCAAGCATACAGGAGAACTAAAAGTGTGCTGCAATGAACACCCAAGTGCCCTCCACCCAGATCCATAGTTAACTTTTTTTTTTTTTTTTGTCGGTCATGGGGCTTGAACTCTGGGTCTGAGCACTGTCCCTCAGCTAGCGCTCTACCACTTGAGCTACAGCGCCACTTCCGGTTTTCTGGTGGTTTATTGGAGATAAGAGTTTCACCGACTTTCCTGCCTGGGCTGGCTTTGACCCGTGACCCTCAGATCTCAGCCTCCTGAGTAGCTAGGATTACAGGCATTAGCCAGCACCTGGCCACAGTTAACTTTTTACAGCATCTGTTTTATCTTCTGTACATGTGAATGTGTGGCTATGTGCTTATCTTCTCCTGACCTAGTGAAGATAAACTGAAGATACCATGACACTTTGTCCTAAAACCTTTTGCCTGTTCTAAAAGGTCGCTTGAGAGTAAGTATAGATATACTCATAATCTATTCTCCATTTCCTAAGAATAGGATGTTCTTATATATAAAATGGTGGTACTGTTATTGAACCTAAGAAACTTTACATTAACTGCAAATGTCATCTAATACTTAGTTTAGAAAATAATAACTAGGTACAGGTGGCTCATGCCTGCAATCCTAGCTACTCAGGAGGCTGAGATCTGAGGATTGTGGTTCAAACCCAGCCCGGACAGGAAAGTCCATGAGACTCTTATCTTCAGTTAACCACCAGAAAACTGGGAGTGGTGCTGTGCTCAAGTGGTAGATCATTTGCCTTGAGCTGAAGAGCTCAGAGACAGTGCCCAGGCCAAGAGTTCAAGCCCCTCAAAAAAAAAAAAAAAGAAAGAAAAAAAACAATCATCCATGACATACACTTTTGTTCTTTAATTTAGAAAGAGTCCTTCCTTTCCTCCCTCACTTTTTTTGTTTGAATAACAATGTATTAAATACTATTGATTTTCCCAAGAATCCTGGAAAATTATCCTAGAGATGGTCTATATTCTGGATTTGTGTGCTTGTCTCATGGTTATTATTTAGCCTGTCCCTATTTCGTGTGAACTGGGAAGTAGCTTCAGAGGCTTGAATAGGTTTTAGATTAAGTGCTTTTAGCAAAAGGACTTTACAAGTGACAGGTACTTCATATTCCATCCCAGCAGGAACTGAGTATTCTTAGAGATGCTAAAGTTGACTACTTGGTGATGATGGCTGCCAGGGTCTCTCTGGCTTTCTCGTTAGTAAATAACCCTGTTATGTTCTCAAACATTCAGACTCTTCTTCCTGAGTAGCTCATTTTGAACATGAACCCTACCTCAAAAGGTTATAGGGTAACTTGATAAGGGTGTCAAATCTGCTGGAGACATTAGTGGGCAAGGTAGATAGAAGAGTTCAATTGAGCTTTGAGGAGAGACTGTGGAGAAGACAATTCAGATGATGCTTGTGGCGACTGTCAGAAGAGCAGGATTGAGGGCATGCAGCAGCTGGAGGCCTTGTGCCCACCACCTTGCTGTTGAACATTGCATCACTCCAGCAATTGGGGTAAATGCCCACCTTCCATTTGTAAACCAATAAGCTTTGAGATATTAGGAAGGCAATCTCAGTGCCAGCAGTGATGCAAAAAGTCCTTGGGAGTTGTCCTAGAAACAAGATAGGCTATTTATCCTTGTGATCATCTTGTGGCTTATCAGGGGATTCATGGAGTTTGTTACTACAGCCTATAAAAGTCTCAGAAAGATCAAGGGTGACTATAGACTAAATGAACTCTTTAGCCGACAGGAAAGTCAACAGGTGATAGTAAAAATAGAAGCTTGTTGGAGCTCTTTAAAGTACTCAAACTGTTCTCTGTAAAAGGTGCTATGATTTCTTCTGTTTTGCCGGCAGGGAGACCAGTGCTTTGGTTAAGTAATTTGCGAATTGCTACTCAGCTCTTAGGTTGTAGCGCTAAGATTTGAATCCAGTATGCCTGACAGCATCTGCCTGATTAATTCCTGTACTGCTTTGCTAGACATTTAGGTTTTGGGTCTGCTAGAGATAGGAACGGGGACATTCCCTGTTCAGAGAAATGAAAGCAGCATGCTTTCTCTCATAGTTGTAGTGTGCCCACAGTTTGGCGCAGCCTGGCCTGGCATCTCTTCTTAGGAGGTAGTAGTGGCCATGTTGCCTAGGTTACGCTCATCTGAAGTGGAGGATCCACTTCCAAGGTGGCACACTTACATTCACCAAAATGCTGATAGGGGCAGATGCTTCAGCTTCTTCCACACCCCTTGGCTCTTGAAAGAACTAGTTTCCAAATTACCAGTGTCTATTTTGTAGAAACTCACCAAGACCCTCAGTGAAACTGACCAAAAATAGCTTCAGATGCCCAAAGGAGCTGGAGAGACCCAGTGCAACATCCTATGGATAGTAAGGGTGCATTTGACTTAATTTAACCATATTGCATTTTGTGCCCAACAGTGGAGAATACACAACTGACCCTGAACCTGCAGACAGAGAACAAAGGCAGTGTTGTTTCGGGTGGAGAGCTGACAATTTTCCTGGATGGACCAACTGTTGATCTGGGAAGTGTGCCTAATGGCAGTGCTGTGACAGATGGTAAGTGTCACCCTGCTCCCCAGGGCTGAAGCAGGACGAGGCAGGGTAGGGACCATGAGGTTCTGAGAGCTTGGTGTCTCACTTTGAGTACTGTACAATCATTCCTGGCAAACGTCTAGCTCTGACTCTCCTTAGCTTTCCAGATCAAAATTGTGACATGAATTTCCAAGAAGTTTTCTGATCAAGGACCAAAATAAATGTCACATCTTTTTGTGTTTTTTTTTTTTGATTGAAAGCAAGAGAAAAAAATGCCTTTTCATCCCACATAAACTCTGGAAAATAAAATATCATTAGCAAATATGACTTTGGCCTGTTTTCTTCTCCCTAGTATTGGAAGAAGTACTTCCTGAGAAGGACAAGTTTTTGCCTTTTGGTATAGGTTGAGGAGGGGACAACACGTACTTCTACAATTACACAGCAGCAAAAGACAGGCTGGCAGCCTAGAGTCTCTGTCTCATCCCCCATCCCAAAAACAGCGGGAAAAAAAGGCAGACTGAAACAAGGAGATTGGGGAATGTCTTCTGCTTTGTTTTGGGGATTTATAGAATGTTCCTTCTGATTTAGTCTTAAATTAGTCAGCTTTGGATTTAGCAGGAAATTATTTCATGAAGTCTAAGGTCTGCAAAGGGTTGGGTTTCTCTATAATTTTTTCTTATAAAAATTTTGTTAGATGTGTTGTAACCATGGCACTTTTCTGAGTTTCAAGGGGGGTAAAATTTGGATTCTAATTCAAAGGTAGGTGGGTAGAATCTGGTTGGATAGATTTTGACTGTTGACAAGATTTCCTCCACCAGTCTGAATGGCACTTGGGGTACTTCTGCATAGAGGAAAACACACCTCATGCACTCATTCAATACAGATATACATAATTGAACACCTGGAATGTCCAAAGTCTCAGTCCAGGTGCTGTCCAGATGGTCATGGGCAGAAGTCACATCAAATGGGTAAACATGCAAGTAATTACATAACTGACCCTGAAACATAAGCCATGAAAGAAAAATACAGGGTGGTTTGAGATTCTTGTACCCTGGAGGATTTCATCTAAACCAAGGAAGAGTCTATGAGACATTTAGATAGGCTGGGTTGCGAGTGCAGGGGAAAAAGGTGCTGGGCCCACATGGAAACAGAGGTACCAGGGTGACCAGATCCTGGGAAACAAGGAGGAGGAGCATGGAGATGAGACTGGAGGGGTAGTTTTCCTCAGATCATGCAGCCATCACAAGGATGTTGAACCTCATTCTGAGAAGCAGAAGGGCTTTAGTTGAAGAATGATTTCATTTGAGTCTTTGTTGTTGTTCAAAACTTCTACTTGAGCCACAGCTCTACTCCCAGCTTTTTGGTAGTTAATTGGAGAGCAGAATCTCAAGGACTTTTTTGCCTGGGTTGGCTTCAAGATGTGATGCTCAGATCTTAGTCTCCTGAGTAGCTAGGATTACAGGTGTGAGCTGCCAGTGCCTGTCTCATTTGGCTTTTTAAAGGATCTCTCCACTATGGAGAAATGCCCTCATTCCTTATTCCTAACTTTATGTTCTTTGTCTCACAATTGTGAGGTTGCAGTTCACTTAATGTGGCAGACTGCTCATTAGTACCTTCCTCCCCGCTCCCCTCCTCCAGTCCTAGGGCTTGAATTCAGGAATTCAGGGCCTGGGCACTGTCCCTGAGTCTCTCTGTGCTCAAAGCTAGTGCTCTACTTGAGCCACAGAGCCACTTCTGGCTTTTTGTTTGTTTGTTTGTTTATGTGATACTGAGGAATTGAACCCAGGGCTTCATGCTTGCTTGGCAAGTACTCTAAAACTAAGCTACATTCCTAGCCCTCATTAGTACCCTTGATGTTCTTGAGTGTCTTGGAGAAGAGATGCTGTTTCCTAGGCTCAACCCTCCTATTGTAGTATAGATTAAATCACACACAATTGTCCCTATTCCTTCTCCTGCCAGCAGCTATAGCTAGCAGAATGTCCATAGCCCATTGTGGTGAAGAACTTAATAGTGGAAGTTCTGTGCTTGGTAGCCAATTACCAAACAAGGGTTGAGATTTTCTCTCTCTCTCTCTCTCTCTCCCTCTCGGTCTCTCTGTCTGTCTGTCTTTGTGATTGATCTCCTTTCCAGGATCACAGTCATCTTCTAGAGAATCCAGTGGGACATCCATTGGTTCGGAGAACCGGCATCAACCTCCCAGCACAAACTGCTTTGGTGGAAGATCTCGGTAAGACTCCTCTTGGTAATGAGAAAGAAATGGGAAGGTGCTTGAAGGGATTGAAATCACCTGAGAAATGGCAAGAAATTATTTAGAAAACATTGGAAGCTGAGCATGGTGGCACATATGTAATTTCAGTACTCAGGACACTGAGGTAGGAGGATGTAGAGGTTGAAAATAGCTTGGATTACATAGCAAGATCCTATTTCCAAAAGGAAAAGAAAAAGCCAACTATTGATCTTATAATTTATTCAGTATGTTAAAGAACTCAGGATTCTTAGGAGGAGCAGTGACTCCTTGACAATGATTTTGGAATTGCTTTTTAAACATTAGGGGCTGGCCAGCCATAGTTGTCCTTTTAGGATGTATATAGAAGTATGTGGAGCATGGTTTTTTGGATACAAAATTTTGATTGTATTTTTGTTTTCAGGAGTGGCCTGTGGTTCCTTTTGTAATGTCAGTAAAAAACAGGTCTATGGGGCTGGGAAGGTGGCTCAGTGGTAGAGTGCTTGCCTTGGCATGCATGAAGCCCTGGGTTTGATCCTCAGTACCACGTAAGCAGAAAAAGCCAGAAGTGGCACTGTGGTTCAAGTGGTAGAGCGCTAGCCTTGAGCTGAAGAGCTGAGGGATAGTGCCCAGGCTCAGAGTTCAGGCTCCACAACGAACAAAAACAAACAAAAACAGGTCTATGCTTGTAGTCTGAGTTATACTTATTTTGCATACCTGAATGATATAATTTTATCCCCCCCCTTTTTTTTTTGTCAAGGGGCTTGAACTCTGGGCCTGGGTGTTGTTGCTCAACTCTTCAGCTCAAGGCAAGTGCTCTACCACTTGAGCCACAGCGCCACTTCTGGTTCTCTGGTGGTTTATTGGAGATAAGAGTCTCATGAAGGGGGCTGGGAAGGTGGCTCAGTGGTAGAGCGCTTGCCTTGCAGGCATGAGGCCCTGGGTTCGATTCCTCAGCACCACATAAGCAAAAAGAAAAAAGTCAGAAGTGGCGCTATGGCTCAAGTGGTAGAATACTAGCCTTGAGCTGAAGAGCTGAGGGACAGTGCCCAGGCCCAGAGTTCAGGCCCCACGACTGGACCCCCCCTGCAAAAAAAATAAAATTATAAAAAAAAAAAAAAAGAGTCTCATGAAGTTTCCTATCTGGGCTGGCTTTGAACCATGATCTTCAGATCTCAGCCTCCTGAGTAGCTAGGATTACAGGCAACCAAATTCCTAAGCAGAATAGTTTTGAGTGTATTAAAGAGACAAGTGAGAATGTTGGGTCATATGTTTATTGTTTATTATAATATATATCCTCTCAAGTATTTTTAAGAAAAAGAATCCTAGGAGTATAACTTATAAATTTGTATTATTTTTTTTGTAAGTGGGTGAAGAATGGGTAAAAACTTCTCAACAAATCCCAGGGAGTAGGGAATAATGCTTTGAAAAGTAGAGTCTGATTTTAGCCAGTTAATGGCCCATATCATCTTGACAGCTTCTTCTGAGGGCAGCTTCTCTCAGCTTCTCTAGATTGGGTTGGTTAGTGAGTTTAAGAGGTTATGGTTATCAGCTGGGCACTGGTGGCTCATGCCTGTAATCCTAGCTTCTCAGAAGGCTAAAGTCTGAAGATTGTGGTTCAAAGCTAGCCCAAGCAGGAAAATCTGTGAGACTCTTATCTCCAGTTAACCACCAGAATACTGGAAGTGGCGCTGCAACTCAAAGTGGTAGAGTGCTAGACTTGAGCAAAAAAGCTCAGGGACAGTGCTTAGTTCCTGAGATCAAGTTCCAGGACTGGAACACACGCACATGTGTGCACACACGCACGCATGTTCACACACACACATAAAATCACATACACAGAGGTTGTGGTTATCAGAAGATGCTGGGGACAAGAGAGGATGGACATTTAGACCTTTGTCTGTAGAATTAGAAGTTGTTCTCATTTCAAGTCTGCACAGTTGTTACGTCATACATGAAGACAAGCTGTATTTTCTGTGAGTTGCTAGATTCCTACAAGGTGGGATAAACAGAAAGGGCATAGAAGTTAGTCTTGACAATATGATCAGTAAACTTTGAGTCTATAAAGAAATGAACCAGAACTGGAGGGAACAGAATGTCTTCAGTGATGACATGGCACACATCAGTATTTCACTTTTCTGAGAGTACTGCTGCCTTTGCTTGGGTGCTTAGTAACTTCTGGCTTGTTCCTTTAGTTGGACTTGGAAGGTTTGGGTTAAACACACTGGTGTCACTTAATTTGGGGCTGGAAGGCAGAGGGTACAACTCTTAGCAAGTTGGAACCCGAATTCTTGACCTACTTATTAGTCTCTAGATTTCTCTAGTTAATCAACCTTGACATTGATGGATTCTAATAACTTCTCTTTGACTCATTTGTGTCGAAAATCGTGCGTGCGTGCGTGTGTGTGTTAAAATAGCAGCCAGAATTCACCAGAAAGTCCTCACTCATCCTACATGATAGACATTCAGTGCTGGTTAATTATTGGTGGGCCAAGTGCCTTCCAGAGCTTGAGCTGGGTGGAGTCCTCGTTAGTCTGCCCAGTTGCGGTGGCATCTGACCCTCTGTGCCCTCTTGAGTTTTCACCAGATTCTGCTGTCTGGTATTTATCATGCATTCATGTGGAGCCTGCTGCCATTCAGCAGCAAACACTTTTGAAGATATGACCCAAGATAGAGTATTCTGCCATTGTAAAGATCACTGTGTACTTCCCTGTCTAGGTTGTAGCTGAGTAGTCCAATGGGTAAGGATGTAAGGCTTTGGAATCAGAAGACAGATCAAACCCCAGCCTGTCATTTAACTTCTGTAATTGATATTGGGGAATTCTCTTAAGTCTCTCTAAGAGCCTCAATTTTTTAAAGGGTAAAAAGGGGATGTCACTTGCCTCACCAAGTTACTGTAATAATTAACTGCAATGAGGTGTGCCACTTGGAGGGCTTTGCATACCGAGAGTGCTCAGTGATGGTAGAATGCTGGTTTTCCTTTGCATCTTGAGTCTTACTGTTGCACACACCCCCTCCCCATCCAGGTCCTGAGAAGTGAGACACTGCTGATGCGCTTAGCCAGGACTGTGATTGGGAGGTGGTGAAGTGAACTTTCAAGATTCAAGGGCAATCTGCTGCAGGTCTTGCTTCCTTGGGCAGAGAGAATGATGGGCTTCTGCCTCCTAGACTAAATATTTAGCTCTCACTGTCTTAAAGGGTAGGTCTTTTTTTTTTTTTTTAACTCAAACAGAGGTGCTCTGATGTGTTCAAGAATGTGAAAATTGCAAGGCCAAGGCAGCCTTTCCTTTCCTCTTCCTGGGCTTTGAGAGCAGCAGTGGACTTGTGGAGGGGTTTGCTGTGAGAGATTCAGCCCTGAGTTCATTCAGCAGAGCAAGCCACCATCTGCTTCCTCAGCAAGGGGTCTGACTTCATTCCTTAGAGGGATCTTGCCTACTTACAAAGAACAGTCAGGTGAAGGGCCTCTGATTGTTTTGTTGTCTGGCCTGCCACATGGAAGCCAGCATGGGATAGTAGCATGACTCAAGTGGCATAAATTCGTCTGCAAGCAGACTGATGATATTGACACTGTTCCTGCGATGGAAAACTATCCCATAGTAAACATGGGTGAACGAGTTATGTTAACATGGTGGTTTTGTCCCAATACTGGCAAGAAATGGAAAAGAGAACTGGATAACAGTACATTTTTGTTTTTAGTTTTTGGTTGATTATGGAGCTTGAACTCAGGGCCTGGGTGCTGTCCCTATGCTCTTTTGCTCAAGGCTTGCACTCTGCCACTTTGAGCTACAGCTCTGCTTCTGGTTTTCTAGTAGCTAATTGGAGATAAAAATCTCACAGGGCTGGGAAAGTGGCTCAGTGGTAGAGTGTTTGCCTTGCATGCATGAGGCCCTGGGTTCAATTCCTCAGCACCACATAAACAGAAAAAGCCAGAAGTGGTGCTGTGGCTTAAGTGGTAGAATGCTAGCCTGGAGCTGAAGAGCTGAGGACAGCGCCCAGGCCCAGAGTTCAGGCCCCATGACCGGACCCATAAATAAATAAATAAATAAAAATCTCACAGACTTTTGTGCCCAGGCTGGCTTTGAAACAAGATCCTCACATCTCAGCCTCCTGAGTAGTTAGGATTATAGGCATGAACCACCAGTGCCCAGCAAACAAAACATTTTTATGATTACTTAAAAAATTTTTTGAGGTGGCGCTGTGGCTCAAGTGGTAGAGTGCTTACCTTGAGCTGAAGAGTGCAGGGACAGAGCCCAGGCCCAGAGTTCAAGCCCCATGACCAACCAAA
>NW_012267234.1:9287805-9290452 GCF_000151885.1 Dipodomys ordii
CGGAAATGGTGCTGTGGCTCAAGTGGTAGAGCGCTAGCCTTGAGCTGAAGAGCTGAGGGACAGCGCCCAGGCCCAGAGTTCAGGCCCCACGACCGGACCTCCAAAAAAAAAAATTTTTTTTTGTGTATGTGTGTGTCAGTCCTTGGGCTTGGACTCTGTCCCTAAGCCTTTTGTGCTCAAGGCTTGTACTTTACTACTTGAGCCTCAGCTCCATGTCTGGCTTTTTGGGTATTTAATTGGAGTCTCATGCCTATAATCCTAGCTCCTCAGAAGGCTGAGATCTGCGGATTGCAATTTGAAGCCAGCCTGGGCAAGAAAGTCTGTGAGACCCTTATCTTCTATTAAGCACCAAAAGAAGAAGAAAAAAGCTGGAAGTGGAGCTGTGGCTCAAGTGGTAGAGTACTAGCTTTGTGCAACAAAACTCAGGGACAGCTCTTAGGACTGGTGCACGGGATGTGTGTGTGGTGGGGGTGGGAGGGTGGATGGGGGGAGGGGGGACAGGAGGGAGGGAGGGAAAGAGAGAGAAAGGAGAGAAAGAAAAGAGCATGTGTATTTAGGGCTTAAACAATTTGTTTTCATTTTTAATATATATTTTTTATTGTAAAGATACTGTACAGAGGGGTTACAGTTACGTGAGCAAGGTAATGAGTCCATTTCCTATCCAGCATTATTACCCCCTCCTGAGTATATTCATTTCAGTTGTGTGTATGAGGTTTTGAAGAGCTAAAGGCCTTCATTCCTCACTAGCTGTTGGTATTGGCCAATGTTGTTCCAAATCTGCATGGGAACATGTCCCTCTAGTGATTCTCTGCGTATGAAAGTTTCAAAACTCTTCTCATATTTTCATTCTCCCACCTTTTCCTCCTTTTTGTCCTGCTTTATGAAAATGCACCAGATTTATTGGCTCCCTTGCCTTGGCATTAGTGACCTTTGAGGGCTTAAAAGGGCTATATTCTGGGAACCTGTGCAGCCCCAAAGTCTCTGGTGAGCTCTAAATAGCTCATCGGCTGTGTCTGCAGACAGCCCATCCCAGAAAGGAAAGAAAAATAAACTCAGACGGGTGTGAGGCTGCTGGGAACACTTCAGGAAGTCCTGGGAGGGCCAGTGGAGAATTGGGAAGGGAAACCGACAGAGAAAGAGGGAATTTGGGAGCTGAGCCTTCAGGTACTGGGCCATTCTCTGTTAGTGTTGGCTATAGCTGCCCCATCTTCCATTGTGACAACTACGAGCTACCTGACTGTGAGATGTCACTGTCAACTTGAAACTGAGTTTAGTTCCTTCGCAGTTTCCATTCAGTCCTCCCACTCAACAGCGTTTCCTTAAATTTTGGCTGCAGCATTATTTAGTGTTGCTGAGGAAGAGCAGGGAGTAAGCAAAACAGTGATAAATGAGACAGTTTCTGTTTGTGTGTTTTCTTCTAAGCAGTTGGCAGGTATGGAATAAATTGAGACCATGACTAGTAAGTACCCCACAAAGCCAGACATCAAAAGTCATCATGAGCCAGGTGCCAGTGGCTCAGGCCTATAATCATAGCTACTTAGAAGGCAGAGATCTGAGGATTGAGGTTTGAAGCTAATCTGGGGCAGACAAATCCAAGAGATTCTTATCTCTAATTAACTAGCAAAAAGCCAGATGTAGAGATATGACTCAAATAGTAAAGCCCCCCATCAAATGCAAAAAAGGCTAAAAAAAAGAGCCTGAGGCCCTGAGTTTAAACTCTAGTGCTTGGGGAAGTGGAGAAGATAATCCTGGAGATAAATTCCACATTAGTTTATATACTGATGTATTAGTTATGCTTTAACTTAAATGATACATACTCCATTGTTATATATTTATTTATTCAGGTTCCATAGATTTTTATTTGGTAGTTCCTCTATATGAACCTAGGGAGATGTGATGCTAGAAACCTGGTTAGGGGGCCTGGGAATGTGGCTGTGTGGTAGGTAGAGTGTTTGCCTAGAATGCATGAAGGCCTCAGTTTGATTCCTCAGTACCACATAAACAAAAAAATCCGGAAGGAGCATTGTGGCTCAAGTGATAGAGAGCTAACCTTGAGCAAAAGAAGCTCAGGGACAGTGCTCAGGCCTTGAGTTCAAGCCCCAGGACTGGCCCCCCCCAAAAACCCCAACAAAACAATACTGGTTAGGACTAGAAGGAAGCCTGGCATATGAGGCACTGGTCACAAAGCAATAAAAGTTATGCTTCCTGACATCAAGAATTGCCTCTTAATAGAAGATAGATAAATTGGGCAACAGTCTTAGTCTATGGTAATGGGTCCCCTAGTGGTGTTGTGTGTTACAGGTAAGAGAGACACAGGGGGAAGTTTACTTAGTGGATTTGGAGGTGATTTCACATAACTGAGCTGCATTTTGAAGGCATTTGCCTGACCCCCGAGGTAGGGGTCAAGGAGATTCTACTGGCGTGTACAGCAAGGGCAAAGGCAAGGGTAATAAGAGAACGTATCCTAACTTATCCTGAGAAGTAGAGAATATTTGGCAGTGTTGGTATGTAAGTTATTGATTGGGGAGATATCACTGCAGCCCACTATGGTTTCTAAGACCAAATCTAGCTTGCCACCAGGTTGTTTTTGTTTTTTGTTTTTTTTTTTTTTGGGTCCAGTCGTGGGGCCTGAACTCTGGGCCTGGCC